>NC_090733.1:121456063-121458563 GCF_036898095.1 Palaemon carinicauda | reverse complement strand
TTAATGATATAAGGGCTGCCAACCAGTCACTGAAAATGCAATTACAGACATGTTCTCTTCGTAAAATGCAATGAATAGGTCCTAATGCCTCCCCTACCCCCACTCACCTCCCACCACCATACCATCCCCCTTTTTTCGGGGGTATCTCTAACCGCGTCGCTCTTAATTTACGGTCTATGCAAATCTAAGACTTCCTTCAATTTTTATGTTTTCCAATGGTTTCCTCTTTCGACAAACTACGTTTAACACCCCCTACCTACTACGCAATAATAAAAATCGACAGAGATGAAGATTGCAAGTTATGTAATGTGAGAGAGAGAGAGAGAGAGAGAGAGAGAGAGAGAGAGAGAGAGATTGTGTTACATCACATCATTTACAGTTTCCCTGAATGCTTGTGATAATATTATCATTATTATTATTACTTGCTAAGCTACAACCCTAGTTGGGGAAGCAAGATGCTATAATTTATGCCCAGGGTCTCCAACAGGGAAAATAGCCCAGTGAGAAAGGAAACAAGAAAAATAAAATATTTTAAGAACAGTAACATTAAGTTGAATATTTACTATATAAACTATAAAAAGTTTAACAAAAAAAAGAGGAATATAAATAAGATATAATAGTGTGGCCGAATATAACCTCAAGCAAGAGAACTCTAACGCAAGACAGTGGAAGACCATTATACAGAGGCTATGGCACTATACGCGATTGTCGTATAAAAATACGAATTTGGGTATAGACAACTGAAACACTTTTTAACACAATTGAGGAAACTGAAAACTCTGTTAGGGAATAAAAACATTCTTATAAAAATACTGTACCGAACTCCATAAAAAATCTAACTTCACTTTATTTTTGTTTCCATGCGACAAGAACAAAGAAAGTTACAATATGTTCTATGAAACTTCAGATATATTCCTCTGTATCTCACCCGGCACAGACAATAATATTAAGCTGTAGTTTATATCATAAATATATACATACACACACATTCAGATATTCATACATGTAAAAGATACACATCCACCCACACCACGCACGCAAGAGAGAGAGAGAGAGAGAGAGAGGAGAGAGAGAGAGAGATTCATAATTAAGAAGTAATTATGCATAAGATATTACACCTCGTATCTTCCTTCCGTCGTGGATGCAGTCACGTTTTCTGCCATTCAGACCTGGCGTTCCAGTCAACTCTCTAAAATAAAAACAACAATGCAACTTCCATGACGGCAATCGTCAGAGCCAAAGGTTTAAAGACCACTCATGAATGGCCAAGGCAAGGGACACTGACATTGCCCTTATCAAGCAGGACAATGCCATAGAGACTGACCATATATACATATGATCAGCGCCTAAGCCCCATCTCCACCCAAGCTAGTACCAGGGAGGGCCAGGCAATGACTGCTGATAACTGAGTAGGTAGACCTATAGGCTCCCACAAATTCCCTATCCTTAGCTCACAAGGATGGTGAGGTTTCAGCCACCAAAGAAACTAACGAGTTTGAGCTGGACTCGAACCCCAGTCTGGCGTTCACCAGTCAGGGTCATTACCACCAGAGGGCATCATGTCACTCAATTGTCCCCCTTTTTTTTTATATCTTCTCCTCTTCCTTTTCGTTTCAGCTCCTCGGCAGAACTCCTCAGAGCTTTATGATCGCAATTTCGTCACGGGTAAAAACGCCTACGAATTTGCATCAACTCGGATCATGAGCCTTGGCAATTTATTGTCCGAGTATTTCACTCCTCTAAAATCTGGAGTTTTTCCCCACGTAACTATTTATTTATCTTAATATTATCCAAGATTCGAGGAAGAAACGGCGGAATGAGAGAGAGAGAGAGAGAGAGAGAGAGAGAGAGAGAGAGAGAGAGAGAGAGAATTTCAGTTCGATACGTCTTTCTGATGATGAATTAAGTATGTAAAGTTAAAACAAAAATGTTCCCTTTAAAAATAGAGCTACTGTACATCAATGATGTTAAATTGTCCATCCTTAGAAAAATAATTTATAAAAATGAATAAAGAGATAAACATGAATACGATACCCAAGAATACTTAGTTATCAATCCTTTTAACCATTAAGGGTTTCAATGATCTATCGGAAATGTCATCTCACTGAGAGACTTGTAAAGGATAAGGGGTTGCTTTTAAAAGGAGCAATAAGCTTTGAATGGCTTTTCTAAAAAAAAAGCATTCTAACGATGTTGACATCCTTCTCTTACCTGCAATGGAACTCGTTGATTCCAGCTACTTCTCTTCCACTTGATTTGTTAAAGTTTCTGTAGTTAATATAGGAAATATTCATTTTAATGTTGTTACTGTTCTTAGAATATTTCATTTTCCCTGGGCTTATAGCATCCTGCTTTTCCAACGAGGATTGTAGTTTAGCAAGTAATAATAATAATAAAAATAATAATAATAATAATAATAATAATAATAATAATAATAATAATAATAATAATAATAATAATAATACTTATGATGCGACCAATCATGTCGGCTTTCTATGCC
>NC_090733.1:121446063-121453563 GCF_036898095.1 Palaemon carinicauda | reverse complement strand
ATCTACATTCCGAACTTCATCCTATCTTTGCGATAATATTTCCCGCAACGGATGCAATCACGCCATTGCATCCAGATACGATTTAGGCACTCTCTATATCCTAAGCCCCCCCCCGCCCCCCCCCCCTCCCCCTTCCCCTTTTGCAGTGTTCCATTCGCCAACAACTTCGATGACGGCGATTGTCGGAGCTAAAGCTGCATTATTGCTCTTGGCTTTGGCACCAGTGCCTCGCGAGAGGGCATCACGTCTCTGAACTGTCTTCTTTTCTCCTTCTCTTTTTTCCTTCTCTCTTCTCATTCTAGCTCTTCGCAAGAGCTTCTCGGAGCTTTATGATTGCAATTTCGTCAAGGGCAAAAAAAAAAACCTACGCATTTGCATCAACTTGGATCGTGAGCCTCGGCAATTTATAGCCCGAGTATTTCACTGCTCTAAATTCTGGACTTTTCCCGGGGTAACTATTTATTCATCTCAATTGTAATTCAAGGAGGAGAAGAGATGGCGGGTGGAAGGAGAGGCGACAGAAAGAATTAGTTATACATACCAAGGATTTTCCCAGTAATCCGACTTCCGAGTGAGCAATTGTGTAAAAAAAAAAAAAACTATTTAGTTTCCTCAAAAAGGAACAACATTAACAGATGGACGACTGTCCATCTTCAACAGGATAAAATATGAGGAACGCATGCAAATGGAGGCTTGAAGAATACATGAAATAAGAGGGGAAGACATTGCTTAACCTCTAAAAAGGCACGCCTCTTTAGGGCCGAAAAATTATGAGAGAGAGAGGAGAGAGAGAGAGGAGAGAGAGGAGAGAGAGGAGAGGAGAGAGGGAGAGAGAGAGAGAGAGAGAGAGAAAGCTTTGTAAGGCTATGCGGCAGATGAAGAGAAACAATGCATAAGACATATTTGATATTTAAAATAGGAAGTGGTGCTCTGTCAGGTATTACTAAGCCATCTAAGAGTAGGAAGAAAATGAAAGAAAATGTTCAAAACGGTACCTAAACAAAAAACACAGTCAAGACTTCACGCGCTTAGAGAAAAAATAACCATATAATGGTTTTCTAAATTAACTACCCTGAAATCAAAGGATGGATACTAAATAAAAAAAAAAAAAAAAAATCACCGATTTATTACTATAAGGGAAGAATAAAATTTCACTTTAGTATCTGCAACGACGATAAAGACAAAACTTTTAGTTTAGAAACACTAAGGTAAGCATTTGGCAAAGCATATTTTGAGTAGATCTACAAGAAATGTATGGAGTCTCCTTTGCATGACCGTAAGAATAAGATTACTTAGCTTTTTGGACGGATGGAAATTGGACCCATTTATCTAGAGTACCTCTTCAACGTAATTCAGTTGAAAATGTAATACATAAGATGGTGATTTGTCAAAATTGTCCAAAACAACTTGTTTTTCCTCATCATTTATCAAAGAATAGACCATTTAATATAAATTTCAAATTGGAATGTTAGATTAAAAGAAAACTGACAAAAATTTTCGATCTACCAATATTCACTAAAATGGAAAATCTATGGACTCGGACATGAAGTCATACAATGCCTGGGTAACGTTCAGAGTATTGTCGAGTATACTTAAAAAAGGTATTTCTTCTGGTAGATGCTTCATTTGCCTGCATTTGAAATCAATATTTATCTTCAACCAAATCACAATCTCCTACATTTCGTAATGTAATGATATCCGATTGAGAAGCAAATTATTATTATTATTACTTGCTAAGCTACAACCCTAGTTGGAAAAGCAGGATGCTATAAGCCCAGGGGCCCCAACAGGGAAAATAGCTCAGTGAGGAGAGGAAGAAAAATAAAATATTTTAAAAAGAGCAGTAAGATTAAAATAAATATCTCCTATATAAACTATAACAAACTTTAACAAACTAAGAGGAAGAGAAATAAGATAGAATAGTGTGCCCAAGTGTACCATCAAGCAAGAGAACTCTAACCAAAAAGACAGTGGAAGACCATGGTACAGAGGCCATGGCACTACCCAAGATTAGAGAACAATGATTTGATTTTGGAGTGTCCTTCTCCTAGAAGAGCTGCTTACCATAGCTAAAGAGTCTCTTCTACCCTTACAAAGAGAAATGTTGCCACTGAACAATTACAGTGAACTAAGAAGAATTGTTTGGTAATCTCAGTGTTGTCCGGTGTACGAGGACAGAGGAGAATGTGTAAAGAATAGGCCAGACTATTCAGTGTGTGTGTGTGGGGGGGGGGGGAGGGAAAATGAGCCGTAACCAGAGAGAAGGATCCAATGTAGTACTGTCTGGCCAATCAAAAGACCCCATAACTCTCTAGTGGTAGTATCTCAACGGGTGGCTAGTGCCCTGCCAATTAACGATCTTGCACAGTTGCAACTTGGGCGGCGAAATTGTAGAAAGATGAAAATGCTTTCAACGAAATACTTCAAGAACATAATGGATCTTTAATTATGATCATCATATTATCCATTTTCATAACATCAAAAGACCAAATCGATTAACAGAAGTTTTCAAATGTAACAGTTTCTCCTGAAATGCGGGTGGGGTGGGGTGGATAAGGAAATCAAGAAGGAAAAAACAATTACTTTTATATCAATATCTTAATCTCTGAACGATGGATGAAAACCCAAGCACAGACAACTTCCACAAAATTAACCACATTATTCTCTTACTAAAATGTTCATCAAAAAGGTCACCGTGATCGATGGCATTCTATGGTGATTTATAGTTGGTTATTGTATCTATTAACCGTCTTCATTAAAATCAATATCTGGATATTCAATATCTATATTTCTAAGAAAGCACTCTTCGATCATAGGGATCTGTATAATAAAATAATGCAAGTCTTGTAAGAACATCACAAATTTTCAATACAAAAAAATTACGATTAATATAATTAATAAAGTACAATAGACATATATCAAGAATTTATACGTATTAAGAATACAAGTAAGTTTTTAATCTGAAGATACAATATGAAATTATTTCTTTGACATCCGGCCTCAAACGAATAATTAACTAGGTTGATGCCATGCCGCATGAAGGTCGTTCACTAGGCGTAAACAATCTTTTTGTACCCTTACTGATTAAGAACTTTCAATTGTTAGATATCTGGCATAAGGGACCACTTCAATTAGGAATCTCGCTAAATCTCTCGTTTTCGTACAGTTAGATTCCCTACAAAAACATACACATGATTCAAAAGGTCCAACTAACATTTATCTTTATCTAATTCAACCCGTTAAAATCTTCTTGATGATTAAATTGAGCTTCTAGCTTGATCTCTTGTGAACTGCGATACATTATGTTAGAAGAAGACCTATGGGAAATTTGTCTACATGGTTAGTGGTCTAAGGGAATTAAAAAAGCTCGAAGTACATCATCTATTTTGTCGCATATGATATTCCTTGCTATGTTACTTCTTACAAGACGATGTCTCTCTCTCTCTCTCTCTCTCTCTCTCTCTCTCTCTCTCTCTCTCTCTCTCTCTCTCTCTCTCTCTCTTTTTGTATACTAAAGAAAGATGGCTTCGTTATAAGGAAAAAAATCTACCATTCAGAATAAGATACTATAGCTGTGAGTAGCGGTATGGACACTTCCTTTGATAAGTCTTCAATATTCTATATGATAGACGATTTATTCGAGACATTTTCTTTTTAATTCAGCCCCATTTGCATTGCAAGCAGCGAGGGGAAGTATCATTAGATATAGGATTTATGGCCATCTATAAAATAAATTGAAAAGTGGCCAGCGTTTCGTTCTACTAATTAAATGTTCAGAGATGAAAAAAAAGTGAATAAACACATCAACAAAATTGAAAATACAGGAGGAGGATTTACAAATATATTGTTTCTGTTGACGGCGAATATATTTCCCGTCCAATGTGAAAAATGCTTATATTTGTCTATCACTCATAGCTTGCGTTATTGCCTGGAGGAAAGAGAGCATGTTATTAATATTTCATTGAAATGGATATATGACTTTTTTTTCCAGATTCCGGTGGGCCAAAATTGCAGTATACGGCAAATCTAGGGAATACGTTTTTCAGAAGCTAATAGATATGTTGCAAAATTTGAAACAAATTATATCTCATCAACCTTCAGGTGTACCTGCACATTTATTATCTACCAGCGCAGGCGACATAAGGAAATAGTTCATATCAATCGATATGCCTGCGTCAAGATAACTTGCGCAGGCAGCCTGATATCTATACTCAATTTTTTTTACTGAGGCGCATTTGCACTGACTCGCAACGGTGTCCTTTTAGCTCGGGAAAGTTTCCTGCTACCTGATTGGTTAGAATTATCTCGTCCAACCAATCAGCGATCAGGAAACTTCAAGTTAAAAGGGCACCCTTGCGAGTCGGTGCAAATCTGCCTCACTAAAAAGAATTGACTTTAGTGTGGGGAGGCCACTTTTGTTCAGCTCTCCTTCCGACACGGGTGTCTGCAGGATATACTAAAGAGCAAAATTATGATATTACGCTTTTTAATTTCCTGCAAGCTTGTATTAACACTTTCTCTCTCTCTCTCTCTCTCTCTCTCTCTCTCTCTCTCTCTCTCTCTCTCTCTCTCTCTCTCTCTCTCTCTCTCTCTCTCTCTCACAGAAATATAAAGATATATGATCGTTTTTAATATTTTGGCAAGCATTTAGTCAAAAAAGTTATTACAAAATAAAAAATATTAGTGATGTATTGTAGGAAAAGCTAAGATGGATATTTCAACTGATGGCCATAACTAAATAGCACAATCTTTCATAATTCAACCGAACTTTGAAAATCGTATGCCTAAATGTAGCTCTTTTGTTCTTCTAAACATGTCTCCATCATTAGCCTTGATTAATCTGATTCTTATTTATTAGTCGTTTTTGCGTTTCAATTTTCTAAATATGGCAGTGTAAACACATCCGATATACTTTTGAATTCATTTTATTAATACTGATCTTACATTTAAAATCCTTAAAATTTTTATCTATTTATACTTGTTGATTAATTAGTTTCTAAATATTTTTGTATTTTAAATTTTCTCGTTCATTGCCTTGACATTATATCGTAATTCCATCGTTTAATCAATGTAGTTCTGAAGAAAAATCATATAAAAAAAAGAGGTTGGAAACACGTGTCGGCTCAAAAAAATAAATGAAAAAACATAAATGCAGAATTCATCCAATAATGAAACCTTAGTTTATCCAAAAAAATGTCTACAATTTCTGAAATACCACTAAGACGCCATATATATATATATATATATATATATATATATATATATATATATATATATATATATATATATACATATGTATGTATATATATATATATATATATACATATATATATATACTACTTTTTATTAAACGCTTTATATATATGCGTGTATATATATATATATATATATATATATATATATATATATATATATATATACACACATATATACATATATACATACATATATATATATATATATATATATATATATATATATATATATATATATATATATTAGACAAGCTACGTTAAATACTACACATAGCCACTGACGATGGAAGCTTTCACTCCCGTTTTATTCAGAATGAAATTCAAAAGCGTCCTTCTCTATATGTAACTTTCTTTAGTAGTGTCAGCGTCAAGATCCGTTAACGAAATGTAGTGCAAAAGCCGCGGTACTCATTGTGATGTAAATCCTTTACACATGCAGCCCCCGTCGGAATATTCTTCAGGAGAATAACATTGTGCCTTTCGCTTTGTGACCCCAAAATTCAAAGACCAGGAATGGAATGTGTTTTTGAGCCTGGGTTCTAAAAGTATCTTTAGAATTTTAGTCGGGACTAAGTTCTTGACTTGACCTCTCCAACAGATTTTGTTTTTAGCGGGGATTTTATCTACAGTTAGAAAAAAAAACAGTAATTTTAATCGGAATTTCTCCGTAAAAATACTGTTCTCAACCGTATTTCAGTAAAATACAGGCGACGGTAATTTTACCTTACTTTGTTAATAACTTTTACAGGCTGGTGACCGTAATATCACTCCTTTACGTCAATACAATCGAATTTAAAAAGGTTAAAATCCTGAAATAAATGTTGCCAGACATTTTCGGTTTTTTCTAATGCAAATTTTTAACAGTGTACAGTAGTTTCTCAGAATGGCTTTTGTTTTGTATAGGCTTTGTTCCATCCGCCAACGAAGTTGGTAGGAGGTTATGTTTTTGTCCCTGCTTGTCTGTTTGTCTGTTTGTCCGTTTGATTGTTTGTGTACAACTTCCTGGCCTCAACTTTATTCATAGAGTAGAGAAACTTTCACGGATTAACTGTTATGTTGTGATGTAAAAGTGATTCTATTTTGAAAGTCCTAGGTCAAAGGTCAAGATCAAGGTCGAGCAAAAGATAGACCGAATTAACCCTAAGGCAAGCTGGTTTCAAGAAATAAGCTGCCGTGGTGGAGGTCTACACTCAGAGTGCTTTTTCATTTTTCTATTTTGCTCATAAGCATTTACATTCTTTCTTCCTTTCTACAAAAAGAATTTTTTTCATCTCCAGACCAATTCTTTCTGATAGTCTTTTTGTATATTTTTGGTATTTTAGAATACAACACACGGCAAACGGATTGCAATAGTCAACAATTTTTCATTTTCTTACTTTGTATTCATTAATAAAGTGTATTTTCTTCCTAAATGAATAATGGCTTAAAGTTTCCTTTACTCTTACATAACATAAAATATGTTCCCCGGGATACACTTCTACAAAAATGACAAATGCTGTATAAAAAGCAATTTAATTGTTAGTGTATCTTGCTACGTACGTATAAAGATTTATTGATTTTTAGACTACTTTCCTACTTTGGCAAATCTGATTCTGAAATATTCCAATTTGAAATTCTTGACGATCCTTGGTCGCAATTGTTAACAAATTATTACTATGCATTTTCAAATCACATAAAAACACTACGACCGGTAGAAATTTCATGTACAACAGCCATTATCTATCTAAACCTTACCAGGATCTCTGTCATTAAACACTGCTACCATGTCCCTTGAATTCTACAGAAATTGTCAAGACTTCATACATTTTATGACCATGACCTATATAAGGTGTAACTATTTTAAAAATTCTATCCAAACCCATAAAAAACCATGATAATGTGCTTTGGGTTTAAATTAAAACATACTTAAAGGCAGGTCAAGAAGGAGCTTCAGAGTTAAGGCGGACGAGTTACTCGAGAAAATCTACACTATACCAATGAAAGATGAGAAACATTGTATTTGTTAATTAGAACAACGTTTTGGTAGCGGTGTCGTTCAAAGTCAATCTTCTACTTATTATGATAGAAATAGAAGTATCCTCTCCCCACATCTCACTTTTGTCTGTATTTTCCAAAATTCATCAATCATTTAACTGTTGTCGCTGTACACATGTATGAAAATTTCTTTGATATACCTTAAAGCCGACTTAATAATCATTATTATTACTAGCTATTCTACAACCCTAGCTGGAAGAGCAACATGCTA
>NC_090733.1:121433563-121436063 GCF_036898095.1 Palaemon carinicauda | reverse complement strand
AATATAGACTATGCAGACATTATTTCTGCACACCAATTGATTTTGTTAATACCGCATAATTACATCATAATATATGATGAAGGCCAGTCAATTTTTGTAAAAAAATTATCTTTTGACTACTTATGCTACTAAAATAACTATTTCTTGTTTGTAATTCTATATATTTGTACTGTTTAACTAAATTTCTTCAAGGTTTATACTAATTGGCTCGTGTCTTTACCAGCATTTCATTTTCAGACACCTCACTGATAGCCGTTTGAATTTGACACTATCTGACTGACTGAAGGTTTGTATCTCCAACTGATATTTCTTCTTTCTATTAAAATTCAGCTTTTTCTTTGAGGAAAAAAAGACTAAACAGCAGTAATAATTCAGTTTTCCAGAAACATGAAAAATACAGCTTTATTTCTGTAATAATAACAACAGTTCTATATTTAGAATTGGTATTAGATTTTTTAAAAAAATTCAATTTCACGCGTTCATAGTCCCACTGGAATTCTAATAAAACAATATATTTAAATAAAATTCCCATAGAACTTCCTCTTTTCTCTTGATCCCAACGCCCCCCCCACCCCACAAAAAAAAAAAAAAAAAAATATTTCTTGTATTACAAATAACTAACCTATTTTTTCTAATCATTATTCATAAAGTAGGGATCATCTTTGGCAGATCGGAAGACGTCTTTTCCCGAAGCTACTGCTGAACAATTCAACAATGAAACTAGTATTTCTTACACATCCCCATTTAAGGAACAAAAATTAAACATTTAAATCCTTACAAAAAAATTTTGTATAAAAACTATAAATGTAAAATGAATCTTTCAAAACAGAAATTATTTATGTTGAAAAATCTAAAATAAAGAAAATTATGTTAATTTACGCGTAAATGTATCAACCGTTAATATTCAATCAAATAATCTTACATATGAGAATATTAGATAAAGAGGGCTATGAACTTAAGGGCTTACTCTCACCTCTAAGGATTATATTTCTCAATACCAGATAATAAAACTGATTCGCAGTTGTGTTCCTTTACAGCTCTCAGATGTTTGAGGATCTTGCCCATTATTATATTACTAGGAGATTTAACAACTAAAGTGTTCATAAAATATTTTATTTTTTCTTGTTTCCTTTCCTCACTGGGTTATTTTTCCTGTTGGAGCCGCCGGGCTTATGGCATCCTGATTTTACAACTAGGGTTGTAAGGTAGCAAGTAATAATAATAATATATCGGAAATACTAAGAAATTTACAATGATGCTGAAGTTAACTCATATCAATTCACGAGAATGTTCATGAATGTGGGGATTCGCAAATAAACAAATATGCAATTACCTATATCAATACACTTTAAATAATCTTGAAATTTCCTTTGCATCCTCCTTTTTACAAAGGATGAAATAATTACGCAAAAATCAACTCCATTTTACAAAGGAAGTAATAATTACGCAAAAATCTAACTTCATCCAACCCAATCTGTGTTTGGAATCAATGAAATAGTCTTATATTAGTTTAATGGTATCGAAGACATAGGACTAGCTTGGATCAAAATCTAGGCTGAAAGAAAGGCACCAGGACTGAAAATAACAGGCACTCGAGGGCAGGAAGAGTGAATAAGATGTGAATCCAAGTTGATGAAGGAAGGCCATGAAATATTTCCCCTTATCCGTGACTACGAATTGGGAAGTCTTAAAAGTTTAAAGGCCGCTCATGAATGGCAGAGGGAATGGACAGTGATATTACCCTATCAAGCAGGACAATGCCCAAGAGACAGACCATTTAAAGGCTGCTCATGAAAGGCAGAGGCAAGGGACATGGACATTGCCCTGTCAAGCAGGACAATACCCTAAAGACTGACTATATACACATATGATCACGGCCCAACCCCCTCTCCACCCAAGCTAGGACCAAGGAGAGTCAGGCAATGGCTGCAGGTAACTCAACAGATAGACCTATAGACTCCCCCAAACGTCCCCATCCTTAGCTCACAAGGATAGTGAGGTTGCAGCGAGCAACCAAAGGAACTAACAAGTTGAGAGGGACTCGAACTCCAGTCTGGTGATCACCAAGGGGGGACGCTACCATCAGGCCACCACAACCCTTAAAATGAGAGAAAAAGAAAAAAAAACACACAAGAAAAACCCAATTGCAAGTTGATTGCATATTTTTAATACTACTGAGAGATGTGTCCCTATCATAGCCAACGATATTGAAATAAGATTACACCGTTCGGTAAAATGAAACATCTCATTATTAATATAGTGCTGGGATTTTAAAATGGAGGGAGACAAGAAAGTCATTGCTTTTCGAGATCCTCAGGAATCACAATTACATTTTTATCTAGCGGGATTTAATGTATCCATAATGAAGATCGTAAACAAAGGGCAAACGTATCGACCCAACAAGCGCTTTTAATTACGTCTCTCTAATTGAATGGAATATACAATTAAATGAACTTCAATTTGAATCAGTATCAATTAGCCTACATAATATCAAGCACTA
>NC_090733.1:121421063-121431063 GCF_036898095.1 Palaemon carinicauda | reverse complement strand
TCTTTCAACACTTTACACAAATGGCATTAAAACTATTGTTAAGGAGACATAAGAGGAAATGAGACATCAAAACTTCCCGAACTCTCGGATAATAGATGGGAAATTGGGAAATTAAATGCATAAAATTTTCATTACTTCTGGAGACATGAGGCGGAAGTGAAATTGATATGATTAGAGATGTGAAGATTTCTACAAATAAATTAATCCGAATATATTATAGATGCAAAATACATTAACTGAATGCCATATATGTGAAAATTTTCAATAGTAAATTAATTCGAATATATTATAAGCAAAAAACATAAACTGAAATGCAGTATATGTGAAAATTTCAATAGTAAATTAATTCGAATATATTATAAGAAGCAAAACACAAACTAAAAGACCATATTTACCGAATGGGTTATAAAATATGAATATTTTTAGGTAAAAAAAATAAAAAAACTTGGATTTCCTTCACATTTATGAAAGATATGTGAAATACCACCATTCATCTCACATAATTATCTTGCTATTGTGAAACAAATAATTTTTAAAATAACAGGATCAATAAAGTAGCATCTTTTCTATGTTATTTCTAAACTGCAGGAACACTGGTCTATTATGGTATTTGATTTCACTTGTAAATTTCAGAAATATTAGAGTAGTATCTTATTTGATTTTACCTTTAAATTGAAGGAACGCTTGAGATGCATCTTGTTTTACTTCACTTGGAAATTGCAAAAATACTATTGTAGTACCCTATTTGATTTCACTTTGAGTAACATCTAATTTGAATTCACAAGAATATTTCACTTGAAAATTGTAAAAACGCCAAAGTGAAATTCTATTTTATTTCATTTTGAGTATCATCTCATTTGAATTCACATGAAAATTTCACTTGAAAATTGTAAAATCGCCCAAGTGAAATTCTATTTTATTTCACTTTCAGTATCATCTCATTTGAATTCACATGAAACATTCACTTGAAAATTACAAATAACGCTGAAGTAAAATCCTCTCTTATTTAACTTTGAGTATCATCTCATTTGAATCCACGAGAAAATTTCACTTGAAAATTTAAAAACGCCAAAGGCAAATTCTATTTCTTTTTCACTTAGAGTATTATCTAATTTGAATTCACATGAAAAATTCTTTTGAAAATTGCGAAAACACTCAAGTAAAATCCTATCTGATTTCACTTTTAAATTTCAGGAACACTTATAGTAGAATCTTGTCTGAATTTACTAATAAAAATTAAGGAACACTAAAGATGCATCTTATTTCATTACACTTGAAAATTGCAAGAACACTAGAGTTTTAACCCAGTCTTATTTCACTTATAAATTACAGGAACACCAGGGTAACATCTTATTTGATTCACTAGGGTTTATCGTATCTAATTTCGCTTGAAAACTGCAAAAACACCTGAGTATCTATATTTATTTGATTTCGCTTGAAAATAGAAAGAACACAAGAGTTGTATCCTATTTGATTTCACTTTAAAATTACATGAAAACCAGGGTAAAATCTTATTTGATTCACTAGAGTAATATCCTAATTGATTTCGGTTGAAAGCTGCAAGAACACTTTAGTATCTTAATTTATTTGATTTCGCTTGAAAAAAGTAGGAACACTAAAGTAATATCTAAATCTATTTCATTGTACTTGTAAATTGTATGAACACTAAAGTAGCATCTCAATTCATTTGATTTCGCTTGAAATTAGCCGTAACACTAAAGTAATGTAAATAGCTTGAACACTAAAGTAACATCTAAATTTATTTAATTTTGCTTATAAATTGTATGAACATTAGAGTAGAATATAATTTTTTTTTTCATTTCTTTTAAAAATCAAAGGAACACTATAGTATATCATTTGAATTTAATTGAAAATTCCTGTAACGCTCATTACTCTTTTTTTTTTTTTTCTTTCAACAATCTTATTTTTTGGGTGGATCCAAATCAGGATGCGGTTCCAATCTATGCGTTCCCAAGGGTGTGTGTATTTAAAGCTGTAAGGTGGATTCCTGCTGTTAGTGAATGATTGATTGATTTCAGTAAACTGGAGAAGTTACTACAATGGTCGTGAAAGAAAACGTAAATGGCAGAGTATTTGGGTAACTATGCAACTAATATTCTGATATTCATGAATAAACAGTAATGTACGCAAGAGTAAAAACGCTAATATCAATGTCTTTTGAACTTCAAAAGTTCAAAGTTAGAGCAAATGTTTTTATGTTGACCAGGCTGACATGTGTCTTTTTATAGTTTATATATGACATATCTGTTTTAGAAGTTGTTAATAGTTTATATAGGACATATCTGTTTTGACGCTGTTACTGTTTTTAGAATGATATATTGTTAATTTATTCTCATCCTTTATTTCCTTATTTCCTTTCCTCACTGGGCTATTTTTCCTTGTTGGAGCCCTTGGGCTTATAGCATCTTGCTTTTCCAACTAGGGTTGTAGCTTGGCTGGTAATAATAATAATAATAATAATAATAATAATAATAATAATAATAATAATAATAATAGCATATCAAGTCATACAAAATATCATAAGTAAATCATTTAATTTAATAGCTACAACAGCATCCTCATAAAAGATAAAGCTTGAACAATAAATATGGAATACACAGTAAATATAATTAGGAAAATAACAGCATAATGAAAAGCTAAAAGAATAATTCCATTTCAAAAATACAAATATTCTGACGCTTAACTATTTTCCACCCAACAATATGAAGTGCTATAATTCATATATAAATAGCAAAGTTTGATCATGTTATGTTATGTGTGAATGTATCAGATATAGAGTGGGGGTGGAATGAATATACTTTTATTTCAATAAAATGAGTAGATAAATGGGGATTTTATTTCATTCGAGACATATTAACAAAAGTGTTTGTATGTACTAATTCAGTGAATTAATATCATGTCTTTAAAATTTCTCTTAGCAACTTAAAACTGAACTTTCTGATAAAAAAAAAAAAACTATACAATCTCAAAGCCACTTTATGAAATTAAACAATGAATCAGTCACTTTTGAGAAATTATGTCTAATTACTTAAAAAATATCCTTACACCGGAATATGTACCAACAACAGACAACAGAGCTCCCATTATTTAAAGTGTTTGTGCCCCATTTAAATCCTCACGAAAGAGAAGTGTTAGAGGCTATTGGTATGTAAGGATGAGATACATAGAAAGGTTTTAAGGTTGCAAGGTCAGAAAGTGAAAGCATTGCGTTACTTTTTAATGAATTGTTCATTAAACAACCAACTAAATTGTTTTATTAAAAAATAATCCTGAAGAACACTTGAGTCCTTGACACCCTCCAAATACTTTCAAATGATAAACTTCAGATACTAAACTACTCATAAGGGTAGACTTTTCAAAGCATAACCTGAGCACGGAATTTAAACCAGAACAATAACACACCAAACTAAAAATGCTTTGCGTCAGAATGTTGAATGCATAAGTAATTTTTTCCCCGCCATGTACGTGTAGCTGAAATCTATCTAATCCCCCAAAATAAATCTCGTCTATTCACAATTGAATCCCGCCGTTCATTTTCGCATACCAAGTCCACCTCATTAACGGGACGCGATAAACGAGGAAACCGGTATTATTATCCCATCTGGCAAAGATACCTCATTACAGTCATCGAGAAAAAAAAATAGAAAAAAAAATAAAAATCGTCACCTGTTATTGTTCCTCGAGGGTCGGTGACCTACTTCGGTAAGAGACCTTAATTAGATTTCACTTTTCTTTTTCGATTTGTGAAAATGTCGGATTAAAACCGGAGAGGCTAGACGACTGAGAACAACTACGGGATATAACATTACTTTAAAAACTTTCTTCTTTTATATTATTCACTGCGTTGGGTAGAAATGTATTTTAGAGTAACCACCTTCGTACTCTGGATTGGTATCTGTCTTTAAACACAATTACATTTACGTAAGTTAACCACAAATAGATCTTTTCAATATCGATTTCCTTCTGCCATGGAATGTAAGATCCAAAGGGAAAATCCTTTAATGGCATCTCTGCTAGGCCAAGGACTCGAACCTATGACCGATAGCAATAAGGATAAACATTAGACTTTTTAAACCACTCGGCTGAAAGGAGTGGTCTAAACAGTCTAATATTTATCCTTATTTCTATCGGTCACAGGTTCGAGTCCTTGGCCAGGCAGAAATACTTATCATTAAAGGAATTTCACTATGAGTCTGAGATCTCATGGAAGACCGAAATCGATATTTAAAAAAGGTATTTGTGGCTTATAAGAAAAATACTAAATCACGAGTATTACCGATAAAATTGTCACACACACACAAACATAAACAGTATATATATATATATATATATATATATATATATATATATATATATATATATATATATATATATATATATATATATATATATATATATATATATATATATATATATATAATCACTATTTTTATGCAAATAACAGAGTGGTTCTACAGATAAGTGTGACAATTTACTTACAATTATTTTCTAAAAGTACGCTCAAAGATAATCTTAAACAATATCAACAGATTTTTTTCTATGCATAAAAGAGAGAGAGAGAGAGAGAGAGAGAGAGAGAGAGAGAGAGAGAGAGAGAGAGAGAGAGAGAGAGAGAGAGATTATCATTGGATTTTGTCATACAATACATTAATTAAGACTGGAAAAACATTTTGCCCTTTGTGAAACCGTAACGTAGTGGAAATATTTTATTTTAATTGTTCATTACTTCTCATACACTGTAGGTTATATATTTCCTAATTTCCTTTGTTAACTTCGCTATTTTTCCCTATTGGAGCCCTTGGGCTTATAGCATCCTGCTTTTCCAACTAGAGTTGTAGCTTTCCTAATAATAATAATAATAATAATAATAATAATAATAAAATTTGCAAATGCATTCAACATTTAATGCCTTTTAGCGAACATTAAATCTGCTGTATAGAACTAGTATAGCAATGAGGGCAAAACAAATTCATCGTCTAAAAATAAGCTTCAAATGAAGTTAATAACAATACCAACATCAACAACAACAACAACAACAACAACAACAACAATAATAACACTCCAAACCAGACTACCTGCAACATTTTGTGTATTGTGATGCAGCTGTTTAGTTGGACCGATGACCTATAATCTTTTAGGATTAATACATACGGAAAAATCATTGATCAGGGAACTACATCATGATATGAGTTTCATCAGTTGAAACAATGTAGCTTTTTGGATTAAGTTACATAAAAGTAATTTTTGGATTCATTTACATAAAAGTAATTTTTGGATTCATTTACATAAAAAGTAACTTTGGATTAATTTACATAAAAGTATCTTTTTGGAGAGTAAGTTCTCAATACTTTGTTCGTTGCCATTGAAAACTAGCATTTAGTTACTTCAGCCCCGTTGGCTGTTATCCATTTTCTTATTTCTATAAAACTTCATGAAATTTTGATGAAGGTTTTCGTCCTCATACAATTATCTAAAAGGGCCGTCCCTATTTCTGATCTAATATCTACTAAGAATTTGATCAGAAGTCTTCTTGCATCGTTCAGAAAACCTTTACTTTTATCAACATATATTTCAGAAGCTGTGTGTGTTCCATGTGCGTGTGGGCAGGTCTCTCTTCTCACAAAATGCTCAAAATGCTGTACTTAATCAGTTGTATTCTACTCAGCTTATGCAGCTTTCCTGATAAATCATCTGTGATGTTTTAAAAGCCTAAGGCCAATTACAGACTCTGCTTTGATCATGATTTTCTAATTATATAAGAAAGAGAACTGATATTTAGCATTGATAATACACTAATACTTACTTGAGTCACCTTTATGGTTGAAACCAATATCAGATGGTGCAAGGAAAATACATATACATCTTTCATTTAAGTAACTTGATTACAATCAACAATACTTGTAGTAGTAGTAGTAGTAGTAGTAGTAGTAGTAGTAGTAGTAGTAGTAGTAACGGTGGTAGTATTAGTAGCCTTAAATCTTTATATTAGTCTAGGCACAAATTTTGTTTTTTATGAATCTTTGGCTCCAACACTAAAAAAATGTCGTTCAGGAAACTAAATAATCCACTATAAATTGATAAACATTTCTTCGTGCTTCCTGGCTTTTCAGATAACCATTTATTCCCAATAAGATTTCCAAATATCCTTCGTAGCAGGATCCTATTATATTTGTTAATCTAGGCAAAGAAAAGCTTAAGCTTCTAGATTTCATGCACATATTCACCTTCAATTTGGGTTGTTAATTTATGCCACAGTAATTGCAGCATTCACTAAACAAGGTTAAAATACAAGAACCTGTCCTTGCCCATTTACATGCAAATAACTTGGTAATGGCCTTCATTTAAATAACTATAATAGAATGGGGGTTCAGGTAAATTATCTATCAACAATATCCGAGAGAATAAAAAGACACACGTGCAGCTGGAAGCAATTATTATCTATGCATTTATAATCCTGCCATATTTCCCACTGCACTCTATTTACATATTACAAAAGAAGGGTTTTCATTCAAAATAGAATATCTGATAACTGAAGGGGGTATGTGGGTCTCAGAAAAGGCAAGGCGAATATTATACAATGCTGTAATACTGTAGTAAAATTTAAATCTAAATTGCTTTTCTGATGAACAGAGCAGTTACAGTAGTTATTTTTAGAACGAGACTACCTCTAACGGTGAAAAGGTGTATTGAGGGTTATATGGATTAATTTATCAGATTCATGCATAGAGGAAAGCACTGGGGAATGGGAGACCATTCAGTAACAAGGTGCAACTGAGGATGTTAGGCAGTTACACTGTGTACTTAGAAGATGGAGAGCAATATGGAAGCGTGAACGCTGTTGAGGTAAAGGGCCGATTCAACAGCCTTTCCAAATAGAGCTGAAGTTATTTCCTATTAAAAGGATTCAGGTTTGTATTGCTCAGAAAAATGCATATCACTTTTAAAATTTGATATTTGTGCAAGTGAGAATACAAACCTTTCGCCTTTTAAATAAGAAGGGACATTGCAAATAACCTTTACTTATCCTACAATACACCTAATAATAATAATAATAATAATAATAATAATAATAATAATAATAATAATAATAATAATAATCATAATAATAATTCGCATTCAGCATCCACAATGAGTGTGATTGATGTGTATTGAAAGCGTTGACTAATAAACTGTGTAATATTTGTATAAAACCATGACTAATTACTGCTGAAAATTTTCTGCGAAGGGATTTTATCTTTGGTCACGAAATTAATTGACGGTGACATTTACTTATCTACCATGTTTTCATCTGATTGCAAAATTCACACACACTCACACATACATACCTATATATATATATATATATATATATATATATATATATATATATATATATATATATATATATACATATATATATATACACACAATATAATAAACCCATATGTTACATATGTACTGTACATGTTATATAGCATGCACACACGCACGCACTATATATATATATATATATATATATATATATATATATATATATATATATATATATATATATATATATATATATATATTAAGAAATAAAAATAATGTATGAACTAACGCATTGAAATAACAGCTGAAAGCTAAATAGTCTCTGCTAAGAGGATCGGCACCTCCCGTCTTCATCAATGTATGCAACGGCTCCAAATAGAGAATCAAGAAAAATTAGCTTACATTCGTCAACTACACACACACACACACACACAAAAAAAAAAAAAAAAAAAAAAAAAAAAAAAAAAAAAAAAAAAAAAAAAAAAAAAAAAAAAACTTGCCTTCCATCCATATATAGAACTGGACAAAAAGCTATCCTGTGATCACCATAGTAATCATCTCATTTCAATTAAAGTTCAATTAAAATATGCTACCTGACTCCCATCTGCCTGAGTATGAAAAGAAGGGTTACAGGAGTAACATGTTCAAAATTAGTCAATCTTAATCATAAAAATTTTCAAGTCAGAAATTGGAGCTTCAGCGGTAGAAAGGAAATTAATAAAAAAAAAAAGCTGACTTGTGTGTGTGTGTGTGTGTGTGTGAGTGTGTATGTATATATATATATATATATAAATATATATATATATAAATACATACATATATATATATATATATATATATATATATATATATATATATATATATATAGATAAATAGATATAGACACACACACATATATATAAATATACACATTATATAATGTATGTATGCATACACACACACACACACACACATATATATATATATATATATATATATATATATATATATATATATATATATACAGTATATATATATATACATATATATAATATATATATATAGTTTTATATATATATATATATATATATATATATATATATATATATATATATAGAGAGAGAGAGAGAGAGAGAGAGAGAGAGAGAGAGAGAGAGAGAGAGAGAGAGAGAGAGAGAGAGAGAGAGAGAGATTTGATTGGATTCATGGAATTTGGCCATATACAGATGTAACGTAACAAATTGGTCAGTAGCCCTCAAGATCGAAGCAATCCACATTTGAATATATTTTCACCAATAAATGAGGATTCTTATTGATCAAAAAAAGTCTGGTTATAGTTTCGAGAAATGTTTTCTCATCAAATCTATTAATCTATTAAATGGTTAAATCGATTCTATTCTTCTTGTCACTTGAATGACAAGAGTATTTAACAAGCGATGAACTTCCAAGCCACAAAAGACTATAAATCGAGCACACTTGAAAATAATGTGTGATATGTGGTTTACTTATGTTTTAGCAGGATTTTCAATATAAATTTAATATCATTACAAAGATATATGTTTACTCAGTCATATTCCACTCAACAAAAAGGTCTTTATGTAGTTGAGTTACCTTTCAATTACTGTCCGTATTAAAAATTACATAATCAAAGTTAAATAAAAAGCAAGAGGGCTAAACACTCAACAAAGAAGTCTTTAATTAGTTAAGCTACCTTTCAATTACCGCCCGGGTTAAAAATTACATAATTAAAGTTAAATAAAAGACAAAAGGGTTAAACAAAAGTTCATTAAAATAAGCGTTAGCTCAAATACGTTCAAACAGACAATGCAAATCAAAAGATACCTTTGATTCATAAGGGAATGAAATAAGCCACAAAAATCTCCTGATCCCTAATGTGACGAGCAAGTGAAAATCCTATAATCTACCTGGCTCATTATGTGATAGACGTCGGCTAAATGAATATTAAACGATTCATTAATGATGACATTTGGCTTTCATTCGATTAATCCCCCAGCTGTTACGAAGCTATACTTCTCAATCATTCGCCATCAAGGGAGGCTCTGATCATTATTCTTCTGAAAACGATTATTTTCGTGAAATTTAAATATAATTAAAATGATAATCATAGCTGCTATTGTAATATGGAGGCTTTTATATTTCTTTAACAATATCTATAATTTTGCTATTTATCTAAAATAACAGTATTCAAAAAGCAAATAAATAATATTAATATTAAAAGTAATAATAATAATAATAATAATGATAATAATAATAATACAAATTTTGCTATTTATCTAAAATAACAGAATTCAAAAAGCAATGAAATAATATTAATATTAAAAGTAATAATAATAATAATAAATAAATAAATAATAAAATAATAATAATAATAATAATAAAATAATAATAATAATAATAAATAAATAGAAAATAATAATAAATAATTAATACCAAATAACAAATAATAAATAATCAGTAACAAATAACAAATAAATAATAATAATAAAAATAGTAATAACAATAATAATAATAATAATAATAATAATAATAATAATAATAATAATAATAATAATTACGAAAAGACCAAAAATAGGCAAATATGTAGAGAAAAAACACGAGAAGAACAAGAATTCGTTGTAAATATCAAGAATCCAGCAATATTTTTTCTTAATACATGACGTTTGGACTCACGAATATATACAATTAACTT
>NC_090733.1:121401063-121416063 GCF_036898095.1 Palaemon carinicauda | reverse complement strand
TTACTCAGTTGCTTTCATCCTGCCTTTGGGTCACAACCTTCTCTCGGCTCATCACAACTACATAATGATAGTGGCACATTAACTTTTCAAAATCGAACTTTTAACAAGGCGCCAATTATTTTTCCTTATGGTAATACCAAAAAAATTATCCAGATCACGAGAACAACAGAGTTTACTTCCTTAGAAACCCACAGAGGCATATTTATAAAGTAAAACACGTATGTGTACTTCAGAACTATATTGTATCAGACATTATATATTTAAGATATACTGTAGTTCTCTGTTTAATAGTATTTTACTATCAAAGCTTGATTTGGAATATCATTCTTGCTGTTAATGAGGGTTTGTTTATCTTGAAAATTACTATTATTATTATTATTATTATTATTATTATTATTATTATTATTATTATTATTATTCATAATAAATATAATAATAGTTTTCAAATAACTATAGCTATAGATGACATTTCCATTAAAATTTCCGAACATCACATTCACTTTCAATCCAAAAATGTATTCAGCTCTAACTCGTCCTCGTATGTCTCATTATTGTGAAATGCTGCCATTGACTTTGATACCATAAAAAAGAATTTTTCATAGTCTGTTAGCGAGCATCGAGACCTGAAAATAAATACCGTTTACAATCTCTTTCTGTCAGGCATTAGGAAGCATTGAATTGATGGTTATAAAATTCACGAATGAATGAATGATAATTGATTACCTGACATCATAACATCAATGGTCATTAATGCCGATGGGAGTATGATTAATAACGAATAATTAATTCAAGACAAAAATGAAAAACCATAAATGAGTCGGTAACCTTATATAAAACATTTAAAATTTATATACCATTTAGAAACGAGTAAGAATCCCAGCTTCCAATATGAACAAGATGAATTTTAAACTACCACTGGCGTGAAGTTTAAATGCTACTCGGTGCCAAAGATCCTTCACATAGAAGTATTCAGAGATCTTATGACTCCTTAACTGTAGTTTTTTTTTCCCACTCTAATAGCAAAACAACAACCAGAGTGACATTTTCCGTAAAGTAAAATGGATCACTCCAGTTAAGAGCAAAATGTTCCTTAATCTTTGATATTCTGATTTATTTAGTGAGAAAGTGAATCAACAACATATATGAAGGAGCTCCTGACAGTGAATACCCCGTTCTGTTAACATAAATCAATTCCTTTTCAAGTTTAACTGTGTTAAGTCATATATCTCATTCCATATGAATCTCTATTAAGATCCAACGAGAAAGCAAAAGATGGACGACGTAAGGAATCTGTTCGTCCATAAATTGTTCTCCCTTTTTATGGGACATAAAACTTCAAAGAGGCGAGATTAGCTTACATTCCGTTATGTAAAAGGACGGTATACATCTAAATATCAATGATTAAAAACCTATAACTCAAGTAGAATATCATATATATATATATATATATATATATATATATATATATATATATATATATATATATATATATATATATATATATATACTGTATACTGTATATATATATATATATATATATATATATATATATATATATATATATATATATATATATATACTGTATATATATACATATAAATATATAAATATATATATATAAATATATATATATATATATATATATATATATATATATATATATATATATAATATATATATATATATATACTGTATATATATACATATAAATATATAAATATATATATATATAATATATATATACATATAAATATATAAATATATATATATATAATATATATATATATATATATATATATATATATATATATATATATATATATATATATATATATATATATATATATATATACTGTATATATATATACATATAAATATATAAATATATATATATATATAATATATATATATATATATATATATATATATATATATATATATATATATATATATATATATATATATATATATATATATATATATATATATATATATTTCGCAGGCAAGTATGTGGTAATATGCTGAATGTTGAGACATACTAAACTCCCTAAGTAATTGCATAAGCATACACTATTACTTAAGAGCAACAGAGAGGGAGAGAATGAAGGGTACTTGAGGAAAGGCAATGCAGTTAGCTTTCCCTTATTACTCATAGAGGGGGTTGGTTAACTTGTCCACTTGCAGACATCTACTGAACTCTCAACGGGTTAATAGCGAGAAGACCTCTCAGTACAGAGGTTTAATCAATTTTTTCTCACATAGACTTCCCACTTAATTCTATGATGGCAATTCAACATGTAATAATAATAATTATTGTTTGTCAAAAATAATGTTAATTCCGGAATTATATAATTCAGTAAATTATATTCTGAACGTGTGATAGGCAATTATTTTATGCTTAATGATGCCTTTGTGTATAAATAATGATTCTCATCATTCAAAACCACAGATTATTGTCTTCTGCCTTCATCAAAAAATGAAAAGAAAGTAATAAACAGCAGAAAGAAAATTCAATACCCTTCTTTCTCCCTTCTCTTTCTGATCTCATTTTTTATTTTCTCTCCTCTCCACCAACGAGCTCAGTTTATTAATTATTTACCTAATACTTCCCTCTGTTTTTTATCTTAATCTTGACTTCTCTTTGCTCTTCCCCGTGGTCGTTTTCATTTTCTACCCATTTCATCCCTCTATATCTCGAGCACTTTTACATTTTTTTTTTCTAACGCTATGTGGGCCAAGGACAATCTTACTTACTCTTCCTTACCCTACTTCGTGAGATTTATGCTCTCTGGCAAAAGGAATTTAAATTATTGTTGTGTTTATATATTGTTGCATGCCTCATTGCTTAACAACAACAACAACAACAACAACAACAACAACAATAATAATAATAATCATAATAACAATAATACCAATAATAATAATAATAATAATAATAATAATAATAATAATAATAATAATAATAATAATAATAACAATGAAAATAATAATAATAATAATAATAATAATAATAATAATAATAATAAAAATAAAAATAATAATAATAATAATATGCTGAGTGACAACAAAATTATTTATACAAATTCACCATGAAAATTAAAGTTTTATTTTTACTATTTCAATAATTGGAATACTGCACTTTTTCGTGCACTGATATTTACCTTTAACTGATAATCCATGACTTTCCTTTAGAGGCCATATTCTAACATGACTGTCTTAATCAAACCACCTTTCAAGTCTGGATTTCACTACCATTTCTTTTCCATCTTTATTTATTTATTTAACATATTTTTCTTATTCATATTACTGTTTCTCATTGGTCTCCTCCAGGTTATTCTGAATTTCTGACATATGAGCAAAAATAATGTCTTTAGTGAGCATGTTCTTCTCATGACAACAAATAACAACAACCATCAAATCAATAAGGACATTGATGAAATTAATAATATATTAAACATCTTATTACTAAATTAATAATAATAAAAATAACAACAATAGTAGTATAAAAAAGTTTGATATAGTCGTCTTACATTTTTCAAATATTTAGATTCCTACTATGAGATTCAGGGCCTCTGTAACACGGTTTTTTCGCAATAACTTTTTTTCTATGAATTTCATAAATATAACGCTTATTCAGAATACACATTATATCTACACATAAATTTTGACTATATTCTGCATTACGTAGGTTGAATAAATTTGGTACTTTATTAAGTAAAAGTGACGATTTTTGAAGACGGGCCAACTTACTCAGAGAAAAGGTTTCGAACGCACTCGTTACGTAACTTATGACGGCATTTCTTCTCTCTTTCTCGATTGATGATTGGTTATACGTAACGAAGGCTATACCTCTGCCAACAATAACACAAAAGTGTAAATAAAAGTAAAGCAGTACACCTTTATGAACTCTGAAACCTCTCCACTGAGAATTGTCATAATCAACAAACGAACAAAATATGTTAATAAATACAAAAACACTTCGATTATTTGTCTAACTCCCAAAATAAGTTTCCTAAGAAATTAGTCTACTTTATAGGTCACAATCAGATTGACAAAGTGTATGGAATAGTTGGCCATGGCGTCGGCTAGATAATTTTTACTCTATAAAAATTCAAACTATTGGGTTTAGGTTATTGATAATGCTGACAAAATTTGTGTGTGGTTGTAAAATATACATATGTCAACTTTCAGCTACATCCGATGCTTTGTTAAGGAGCAAAGTCCAAAAAACCGTGTTACAGAGGCCCTGAATCTTATAGTAAGCATTTGCAATTAATATTAATTTCTGGTATCTTTATTTTAGCAAATGCGTATTATTTCATCAATAATTTTATTCTAATTATAGTTTATAAACAATGTTTTCATATACACATAATTAATGAGACGTACGACTAACAGACAAACACAAACAAAAATATCAAGAAACATAAACACAGAGTAAAATGTACTACAGAATCTGTGCGAGCGCACAAGCACGCATATATCTGATAGATGATGCCTGTGGTTTGATTTATAACTTAATATAACTTGGAGAAGCCAGGATTTATTCTCCCTAACTGAAATGAATGTCTATTTGATTACGAAATGATAACGCTTCCTCTGTCACTGGATACAGTCGCTGTGCCTTCCGTAGGGAAGTGTATTAACTCAGGGTGTCATACGAGATTAGATCCCAGCAAATGTACCAGAATTGTGGCTGGAGAAGATAGAGTATCATTACTATGAATTCAATTGTTATTGATAACATCATTGTAAATCCACGCTCAGTGTGGAGTTATTCCAAGGCAGAAAAAATATCCGTTACACAATATTCAATGATATTGATTTTAACTTAATATAACACGAAATGAGTTCTTGTGTACGAAGGTCAAACTACTACCATTTGTCTAATAATAATTTTGCTACGAATATATTTTGGGAATAAGAAGACGTTCTACTGAAAACAGCAAACTTAAATTATCTATCCATAAAATTATATGATCATACATTCATAAGTTGTTTTAACAATTCTAAAATTTCCTCTTGTTGTTGTTATTGTTATTATAGCTCCCTGACACTTTTTTACACTTCTATATTCTGTTTTATTACGGCCACGTAATAAACGTTGAATAGCCATGTCATTTATGGAGGGCATGTATACTCATACGGAGGTTTTAATATACGAAAAAAAAAAAAAAAAAAAAAAAAAAACTATACAGATGCTGTCATTAAAAATATGCAATGTTTCGCTAAAAACGGTATGGCATTGCCATGAAAAAGGTTGCTTAAGCACTAAATTACCATGAAGATAATTGACTGACAGATTAAAGTAGAATTTTGCTATAACTATAACATACGTGATAGGTACCACATGTTCACCTGCTACCACTGTCAGAGGTATGGACATTTTGAAAAAGATTGCAAGTTTAAGAATGTTGATAAAGTCTGCAAGAAATGTTCAGGAAAACATCCCACCAAGGAGTGTAACAGCAAGTGTCAAAGTGTATAAACTGCATAAAGTTGAACAAAGCAAGTGACCACACAGTAAATTCTAGAGACTGCAGTGCTTTTGACTTGGAATTGTAAAGACTAGCAGAAAATACTGATCATGGTTATTAGGGATGTCATAAACTGTGGCTATGTAAAAATACTGTACAATCTATAGGCAATAAGACTATTCAAATTCGAAAATTGATAAACGTGAAATATTTGGATATGCTAGCATTATCTGAAACATGGTTAAATAACTTGGACAAGACAAAGATCACTAAAAATGACGCCCCCCCCCCCCCCACACACACACATGCCTTCTTTCACATACCGAGAGAAGGTAGGTCTGGTGGGTGTGTCGAACTCTTTATTCTAAAAAGTTACTCAAATCTCAAAATGATGAGAAGAATTAGTGTAACAAGCTTTGAATATATAGAAATAAACTTTACACCAAAAAAACAGAAAAATATCCCTTGTAACAATCTACAAGCCTCCTAGAACAAACACTAGTATCTTTTTTGAAGAATTCGGTGCTCTCATTGAGATGATTATCATGGAGAAAAACGAATTAGTTATCTGTGGTGACTTCAATTTTTGGATGGATGACGCATCAAATCCTGACGCTTTGGCATTTGGTGAGTTACTTGAATCATATCGACTAGTGAATAATGTCGACTGTACAACTACTTTAACTGGGCATACGTTAGACTTAAGTTTCAAGTGATGACAAGAATAATATTGTATATGATATAAAAGTTGAAGAGAAATGTACAATCTCCCCAGTACACAAACTTATTACGTTTAGTCTACCTCTACAGAAACATGCATTAGTAAAGCAAATAAACTTTAGACACAAATCACATTTTTCTCCTACCGTATTTATTGTAGAGGTTACAAAGAAAATAAATGATGCTATCAACATTCCCTGTGAACATGATGACCAACGTCTGTTAGGAGCTAAGTGTGCTAATGTCTTACGACCACTTATAATAAAGTGAGTAAAAGTGAATATGATACGATGTGCCCACCTATGGAAAAGACTATAACTGTAAAAGACCAATCTCCTTGGTTTCATGGAGAGACAAAAAAATAAAAATAGAATAAGTTAAAAACTGAAAATACTTGGGTAGAATAAAAACTGATGCGTGTCAATATAACTACCTACTAAGAAGGAAAAAACGTGAATACTATAACAGAAAGATCCTCGAAGCAGCACAGACATAAATAGGTTATACCGTCTGCTGAAAGGTATAATGGGAAATGTAAAAGAAAAGAAGCTACATGATGGATACAGTGACCAGGAACTAGCAAATAATTTTCTAGTATTCTTTAGAAACAAAATTGAGAATATAACCAGGTCATTTGTAAATACTCAACATCAGATTAATGATACACCAGGCATACAGACAAAATTAATACGATTTAACAACATAACACAAGATGACATCACCAGAATTATCAAGAGCACAAAGAAAACAAACTGCGCAATCGATCCTATGCCAATATATGACGGAATTGGAGAGAGCAACTTTTCTAATCTTGCCGAAATAATAATGAGAATAGCAAATGCAAGCATTGATGAATGTAAGTTTCCTAATTCTGAGAAAATGGCTATAGTCACACCAGTTCTGAAAAATGCACTGGACTACCAGGAATTAAGCTCATATAGACCTATTTCGAATCTATCCTTTGTTTCAAAAGTGCTTGAATATGTAATTCTTGAACAACTAGTCAGTCACTTAGAAGTAATAGAAGCTTTTCCTGACAACCAATCTGCTTACAGAAAACTATACTCTACGGAGACAGCCATCTGCTCTGTTGTAAATGATATGCTGGAAATGATGGATGAAAATAAATGTGGTATTTTAATACTGCTCGATCTCAGTGCTGATTTTGATACAGTTGTGTATGAATTGCTACTAAATGATTTACGGTCCATCGGCGTTGAAGATCAAGCCTTCGAATACCTAAAAGACTACTTAGTTGGTAGAAATTACCGTGTACAAATTGGAAACTCTTATTCATCATATGAACCCTTAAACAGAGGGGTACCCCAGGGTAGTGTACTTGGCCCTCTCTTATTCTGCATCTATACTATTGGTCTATCGAAAATGCTACAAAGGCATGGCGTGAAGTTTAAACTATTTACAGATGACACACAATTTTACTACTCCATAATTGATATACATGACACTACTGAAACTCTAAACCGAATCCTTGATAATATTAGAGAATGGATGACATTTAAACAACTAAAATTAAATGAGAACAAAACTGAATTCATGGTGGTGGGTAAGAGAAATAGCGTGTGAAACTTGGGTGATATTCAAATGAACATAAATAATGTCTCGGTGCCGATATCTAGTAAAGTTCGAGATCTAGGTGTACTTCTTGACTGTAACCTGTCTCCAAATGCCCAAATAAATAATGTAATAAATTTGCTGGTTATCATCTAAGAAATATTGCGTTTATAAAAAAGTACCTGGACGAAAATTCTGTAAAGAAACTCGTGATAAACTGTGTTATTACCAGGATTGATTACTGTAACTCTATCTATTACAATTTACCATAGATGCAACTTAAGAAATTACTAAACATAATAAACAGAGGAGCAAGACTGATAAAAGGTGTCCCACCTAGAGAAAGGATCACCCCTATACTAATCGATTTACACTGGCTGCCGATTAATGCGAGAATTGAATTTAAAATATGTACAATAACCCACCAAGTTATCAGAACCGGTCGTCCAAAATACTTAAGAGAATTACTACATATTTAACAAATCGTGTCGACACGAGAATAGTTACAGATGGCTTCAAACTGTTGGAACCGAGATATATGTCTACTTTAGGCTCCAGAGCCTTTGTTTTAAATATGCGGCCCCGACACTATATAATAAGCTCCCACGAAACATTCGAATGATTGAAGACATAAAGGCTTTCAAGAGGAAACTGAAGACTTTCTTATTCAAACAATCCTACAAGAGTAACGATTTAACAGTAAATGAACAATACGTGATCTGAAACGATGAATACTCTAAACGAACAAGGTAAAACGACAGCGGAGGTCCTGTAGAGAGTAGGGTTCTCCTGCAGTATGGGACCGGAAAAGCAGCCATCAAAGTAAGTAAGTGTACAGGGGTTCTCTGTAAGCATCGTAAGGTATTGAAAGGGTTAAGGGGGACTGGTGTTGACATTATGTTTATTCGGAAAATACTCTTGCATTTATGTATTAAGACATCAATGTGCATCGAAGAACATATTTCATGCAACGTTAAAAAGGGACTACTAGGTAAGACACCTAACCCCAGCAAGCACAACCTAAGACATTCCATAGAAATCACAGACATCGCCCAAGATTCTTGTTGCTGCTTCTGCTACATCACGACCTTCAGTGGGACGAGGGTGAAGTCTTATAATTGGAAAACTTGACATATTATCTAATCTGCTGATAATAAGAATCAACGGGTGGGAAGGATGACACATCCATTTTCCACTAACCTTCTGTAAGGCTTCTGGTGGTAGGGTCCTTGCTTGGTGATTGCCATACTGGGGTTCGGGTCCCGCTCAAACTCGTTACTTTCTTTGGTCGCTGCAATCTCACCATCCTTGTGAGCTAAGGATGGGGGGTTTGAGGGGCCTATAGGTCTATCTGCTGAGTCATCAGCAGACAATACCTGGTCCTAGCTTGGGTGGAGAGGGGGCTTGGGCGCTGATCATATGCAATATGGTCAGTCTCTAGTGCATTGTCCTACTTGATGGGGCAATGTCACTGTCCTTTGCCTCTGCCATTCAGAAACAGCCTTTCAACCTTCAAGCCTTTAAACATATACCTGGGTTACATATCAGTGATTAAAACCTTTGCATATCATGACTAAAACTTTTGATAATTGCCCCTGTACTTCATAAAGATCTCTTGGTTGTAACACCTGTATTCAAGGATGCCATGTACACCTCAAGGAAAGCAGCTCTCGAGGGAGATGATGAAGGTAACTTACAAGTATGCCTACAACCCAGAAGAATCCACTTTCCCCTTGGTTGCATCTGTCGCCCATGGATTTTTGTCCTCTGCATCTATTACAGAAGATCTCAGTCAGGTGAGCTTCACACACCCCTACGAAGAAAGCTTTTCGTCGATGTTGAATGTCCATGAACAGGTAGAACCAACGGTTATCATCAAGCTTGGGGTGTAGTCCTGCATCTTTTCCAAGGATGGCCAATAGTTGAACATGAGGACAGCCTTTCTTCGACAATTGTAGAGAAGAGAGGGGATGCGAGTAGTTTTCAGGCATGGAGAAAAAAGTTCATGTGTCAACCCAACGAATCTCCAAGAAAGGATGCTGGGTGACAGTGGCTGCAGGAGCACATCTTTTTTGCATGCCAGGGGCCTTGTAGACTTAAATGGCAAATAATACAAGAATCCTTAGTGAAAGGCCATAGTCCCTTCAACTTCTCTTGAGAGGACAACAATTAAATACCCGATTGTAATCCATCCATACCAGGTATGACCAACGTTCTCCACTTAAACCTCTTCTTACAATGAATTTCTTAAAAAATACTTATCTGAAACAGGACATCATGATTATCCAAAATTGATTTGACTGGTTTGGGGTCATGTTGGTAGTATGGTATGATTTTTATCAAATTTAGGTTGGCCACATTTTTCGAAATTTTGATGAGAGAGGTAATTGTTGTGTATAGAACTGGAGCAAGAATGATAGAGTGTAAACTTCAACCTAATATTTATACGGTGGCATCCATGTACACGACGTCATAATGCATGTCGTCATGTGAATGACATATTACCGAAGTACATAGGCATCCTTCTTGATGCATTTACACAGTGCACCATGGTGTCGCAAACGAAAAAATGTTGGCGTGGCCTGATCACTGACATAGATTACGTACATACATATGTTAATCTCGATCTGCACAAGTTAGTCGTTACGGTTAGTGTCTTGATACCTCATGGTGTTATAATCAACTTACATATATTTTGTTTTGTTACATGGGATGAGCCTGTCCACGATGTTCTCCAAATTCGGCCTTGAATCGCCGATTTGCAACCCCGGAATTATGGAACACAAATGTTTTCCTATCAGCTCTATTAACTGGAGACTTTCTACCTTACTTTATTTTACATATTTCTACAATCAGACTGTTAAGTTCCAAATGAATTTGTCTGAGAAATGGTTATAAAGTTAAACAGCCTTTTTTCTTCACTCATATATGGTGACTGTATTTTCTCCAAATATTTCCAGCAATATAAAGGCTCCTCTAGCATGCTCTACATAGATATGTTCAAAATATTTTATAAGAAAAAAAAAAATTCAACTTTGATTACCAGCTACATATGATAATTGTGAAAGGAAATATTGATAATAATCAAAATTATTAAAATTACGAGAGAGAGAGAGAGAGAGAGAGAGAGAGAGAGAGAGAGAGAGAGAGAGAGAGAGAGAGAGAGAGAGAGAGAGAGAGAGAAATGTGTGTGTATATATATATATATATATATATATATATATATATATATATATATATATATATATATATATATGTGTGTGTGTGTGTGTGTGTGTGTGTGTGTGTATACAGAGATGTAGCAGCAGGAGTGTTATTTGGCAAGAAAGTGCCATTCAAGCCAAAAGTAAATATATATAGCACAGTAATAACATCAGAGAGAGAGAGAGAGAGAGAGAGAGAGAGAGAGAGAGAGAGAGAGAGAGAGAGAGAGAGACTTGCAATTAAGGGGAAAAGATTTCGGTAGGCTTTCTCTCATTACTCCTAGAAGCGAACTAATCACCTTGTCCACTCAGCGCGAGGAAAGTTATTTGATTGGAAATCTGATTGGGCCGAATTCTCACAATAACCGTAGAACTATAGTTGTTGTGTCTTAGTCGACTCACAATGTTATCAACAGATATCAAATAGTGAAGCAACGATACTATATTATTATTATTATTATTATCATTATTATTATTGTTGTTGTTGTTGTTATTAATTAATATTATTAATATTATTATTAATATTATTATTATTGTTGTTGTTGTTGTTGTTGTTGTTGTTACTCAAGCTACAAAGAAAGTTACGTTCCTAATATTAATTTTCTGTTAAGACTGTTTCCTCCCTGAAACGATTTTCATTCAATTAACGCACGAAGAACAATTACGTTCTTCCACTAAAAAATTAACGTATTTCCGTTTTATTTTTCATTAACCCATTACATCACAAAGACTTATTGACACGGACCCTTTTGCTTAACAAATAAATATTCTTGACAAAAACATTTTGTATTTAGTAATGGCAATTTTTTTATCCATTAACTACAACCATCAAGAGTACAGTATGCCTACAAGGCGTCTAAATTCTATTAATTCAAGGATACTATATTAAAAGAAGTAATTAAAGACCAGAAAATACCATTGTCGTTTTTATTTTATAAATTAACATCCATTAATTTCTTCTTTCCTCCACACGACGAACTTCATTATCATTCTTCTTATTTATTGCAGTTTCAATGCATAGGGCATTTATTCTCATATTTGCTTAACCTCTTTATTTTATTTATCTATTGATTTTTTTTCAATAAAGAAAGTTCTCAATACATTCTTTAAGAATGCATAAAATGTTGTGTAATCAATTTAACTTTGGACTGTCTATTTCCCTATTAATTTCTCTATAACACTTCTGGATCGTGTCATGTTTCATATGGTCCAGACTACTTTGTTACAGAAATTTACTTAATAATACTATCCTTACCATAATTCTTTTTGTTTAAACGAGGATCTAAATACCAGAATCAAGACAATTTCAGGTCATGGCCAGTAACTCTACATATGGAGATGACAAACTACCTAGCATATAATCGTTAAGTCCATGAAACGCCAAAGAAAACTTCCCTATCCGCTTTATCGAGGGACTTTGCCTCATTGAAGGACCTCGGGTTCACACCCACCAATGTTTCACCAGGACACAATTTTGTAACGTAGGTATTTTACGGGTGTTAGCACATGGGCCATTGATTGATCATGGGTCATCAGTTAGAAAATACGCAGTCTACATTATCTTTTTTTTTTTTTTGTCTACAATTTACTTAAAAGTTTATGGGATGTTAATAAAAAATTTTAAAATTAGTTGTCAGTTTTTTTTTTTATCTACTACGATGCTTCAACAGAAATTGGTAAATCCTTACAATCATTTCAGTCAAAAGAAAAATAATTCACGGATACGAAAGTACTAAAGGATAAATCAAGAATACAATCAGTGTTTGGTCGCCCGAAGGATGAGAAGCATACTAATTTCCCCTTTATCTCTTAACATTATTAATAGGTAGGAAATCATGTACTATATAACTGAAAGCAATAACAAAGGAGGCACATCCTAAGGCAATGAAACAATTCTCTCTCTCTCTCTCTCTCTCTCTCTCTCTCTCTCTCTCTCTCTCTCTCTCTCTCTCTCTCTCTCTCTCTCTCTCTCACACACACACACACACACACTCACACAAAAACATACTGTGCTAGATGCATTATTGGTTGTAGAAGGGGAAAAGTAATGCTACGGTTAACAGGAAAACTCAGAATGGGACACAAATCTTGGGAAAAAAAAAAAAATGAAGAAAAGGCACGGAAAAAAATAATAAAATGAAGAGAAAGTGCTGAATCAAGTCTAAAGAAGTATAGGGAATATCACAATAATAATAATGATTAAATTGTGCCAATAGATTTCAGAGAAAAAGATATTTGAGAACGAAAGGAAATGAGGAAGATGATAAAGGGGACCACGAATGCCAATGATAATTTTTCATCACTCATTCATTTCCCAGTTTCACTGAGTTTGGCGGAGCAAGAGAAAGATAAAATGTACTTTAATGATTGGAATGATTTCCCTGACGAGCAAAATTAGGCAAGAAATCTGTTAAGAGTTCCTTAACAGTTTTTTCAGCAAAAGGGAAAATGTTGATTTTTTTTTCTAAAATTAATTCCAGATCGGAAAAACCAATATATCAACCAGTCAGTTTAATAATACATTTGAATTCCACACCAACATAGGAAATATTAAAAAGATTAAAGTAATCATCTTACTTTTATCAAAGTTGAACTATAAAACTACTAACCGGTATATGCATTATAATAATAATAATAATAATAATAATAATAATAATAATAATGATAATAATAATAATAATCTAACCGATTAAAGAATTAAATATTTGCATATTTTAAGTCCAATAACGCTCTGTAGTAAAGACAGGCAACTACAGCCCTTTGGGTTAATGGCAATAACCATGGAGTAGATTAGCACTATTAACAATTAATAATCATTGAGCTTTGACCTAATTAAATTCTTTCCTTGTCTTAATTAGACAAGTTCACTACTGCTTCATTAAGAGAAAGCGTGAGAGAAATATCTCTTCCTTTCGCTTGTTAAACTTCCTTTCTCTCTCTTTGAAAATATATAGATAACGTGTGCGCATACACTAAACATACAATTTCAAACACTACATTAATCACATAAAACTTTCGTAGGAAATTAGAAAATATGTTACAATAATATAAAAGGAAAACACTGACCTAGGAACTAGCCACTTCAATATCTAATAAGAAACCAAGTACCAATTAATCTTTTTAATTTTTAAATTTGAAAATCCAAATATTCGTTCGTTAACCAAGAGCCCAACATTACTTCGTTTGGCATACATAACACCCTCTTTCACCTTAGGATTCTCTACAAATCTCTTCTTTTTCCGGATCTCAATTTGGGTACGACATTCTAATTCCTAGGGCCTAAAAGAACACCGATTAATTTTGGAAATATACTTTTTAAAGGACGCATTCTTTTACGTATTCGGAAAATAATTCACAGTCCAAGGGTTCATACGTAAAGTGATTTAAAAATCAATTCAATAATGTATAATTTCATAAATTAACCAACAACACTTTCATTCATTTACAAATAATCCAAATGAAGGCAGGTTTCAAGGATTACCTAAACTTACATTCAAGCAGAGCTATCTGAAAACATTAATAATAATGTTTCTCTCCAACATACCGACAGCATCTGCGTACTTAGATGACTCACTATTCGAATGAACGAAACCAGCAGGAGAGGGAATTAACAAGCATGACTGAAGGTGTCCAGGTGCAAGTCCTCACTCGATAAACGCTTCTTTTTTTTTTTTTCTTTTTTTTTTTTTGTTAAACGTAACACTCGGGATCGCTACTCCATTATTAAAATTATAGTAGAGTTGCGTTATTATTCACGCGTACATTAAAACTGCATATATTCATTATGGTGGATTAATTATATGAATAATGAATATTATTCTTTTTCATATTTTACTTTTTTATATAGATACATTATATATACATATACATTTATATATATACTAATGTACGTGACCCGTCAAAAATAACGGCTAAATATTTGAATAGATATGGACACACACGCACACCCTTCTCACCAGGATATGACTACTTCTCTCTCCCCCATACCTGAGGGACTGTGGAAGCCAAGTGTGACCGGAAGATACAAA
>NC_090733.1:121381063-121398563 GCF_036898095.1 Palaemon carinicauda | reverse complement strand
AAATCCAGATTTTGATTCCATGTGTTACCAAGGAGCTGGAATTCCAGTGAGATGAAAATTATGTGTTTCGAAAATTTTCCCATACAGTTCTGTTTTTAATAACAATAATAATAATAATAATAATAATAATAATAATAATAATAATAATAATAATAATCATCATCACCATCATCATCATAATCACAGCAATAATAATAACAAAAACAGTAATAAAAATAACAATAATAATAATAATCATCATCACCATAGCAATAACAATAACAAAAACAGTAATAATAATAATAATAATAATAATAATAATAATAATAATAATAAATATTAGTAATTATACAGAATTGTCAGCCCATTCATACACATTATAGTTAAGATGTAAAGATGTATGCAATATGACGTATTTCTAAGAATAATTAAACAAACTACTGAGGAAGGGGGACATTCAGGAATGAGAAGGTAGATAAACTTATTTTCTTTTAAACTAAGTTTCTTCTAGAAATGTGATATACGAAATCGAAGTTAAATGGTGTTTTTTTTTCATTTGTTATTTTACTTTCAAATATTTTTAGCGAGATTTTCTGAAAATCTTACACACACTCACACACACAAAAAAAAAAAGAAAAAAAAAAACCACACACACCACTATTACGACTTAAATGTTAACTTCTTGAGTAACAGCTGATATACACAACATTACCATATACTTTAATAACCAAACTTTAGCAATGACCTTTCATATCGAATTTCCGCTTAGTTTTGCAGTGAAAATCTGACTGAAGGTTGTGTCCTTTTAATCTGCATATACATATATGTACAGTTGGGCACACAAATTCATGGCACACCTCGCTCTAAAGAAGTGCACACTGTCACACGCATACTGCACGGTGAGTTCCTTCAATAGCTGTTTGATCACTCGGCGCGCAGTAAGGGTATGCACTTCCTCTGAGCGAGGTGTGCCTAGAATTCCTGTGTCAAACTGTACATACTCATGCGCACACAAACACACACACACGCACACACACACACAGATATACACCCTCCTCAAGGATCTGATGTTTAACATCTTCCGAGATCCCAAGTGTCAGGTCAGGTTAGGGTACCGATGGCCTATTGGAAACGTCCCTGGCCTGTGATCTGACGGACTGGGGTTCGAGCCCCGCTCAAGCTCAATAGTTTCTTGTAGTATCTGCTACCTCATCCTCCTTGTGGGTTGTTTGGTAAACCTGCTGAGTCATCAGCAGCCATTTGCAGGCCCTCCCTGGTCCTATCTCCAGAGGAGAGGGGCTTGAACACTGATCATATGTACTGTACGGTCTCTGTCAATCACGTGAGACCCTTAAAGTTATTACATACACAGTATCTCCTATATAACTGACTTCCATAAGATGTTAATGAAGCATGTCAATAAAGCTTAAAAGAAGAATGAATTCTGTTCAACGATTAAAATAGCAGTGGTTCTGAGACTGATTCCACCTACATTGGAAATTCATGGGGGAATATGTTAGTGGGGTTCTCGGAGATTGAACATGCATTATTGTTATTCAGATTCCCAATTTAAATCAACTAATTTCTCCCTCTTCCGTTTGTATTTTTTATCCTTACTCCCCTTTCCTGTTTTATCTATTATGTCTACAATACTCCCTTTTGCTCTTTCGGGCTTTACTTTACTTCGCTAATTTTAGTTAATTGGTCTTTGTTTTATTTCCTCATTCCTTGATCCAGTTTTTCAGTTCTTTCCCTTTTTCCTTTCACATTTCTCTTTCAAGTTGAGTGTTCCAGATACAGTGATTTTAATTACGAACTATAATGCTATTCTCGTTTTCCCTTACAAACACAGCCAGAGAGAGAGAGAGAGAGAGAGAGAGAGAGAGAGAGAGAGAGAGAGAGAAATAATTCCAGCACATTCTAATCGGGTAATTGAAATGTAATGGTGTTCATGTTTGAACAGAAAAGTTAGAATGATTTGAAGAACACTCAGTAGGATGACGACCATTAAGCAGCTCAGGCCGGAAGATTGTAAATAAAGAAAAAAAATCACTGGACAAGAGGGTGAGGATTTAACCACACATGAAGAGAAAGTCCCAAGTCCCAAGTCTTGTAAGAGAGGTAGACGAGATAAAGGAAAATAATAAACACGTCACCATGTTAGTATAATGTGAGTTATCGGGTGTAGCGATGTGTCCTTAGATGAACAATATTGTTTAGCCTGTAAGAAAAAATCCAACAGTAATATATACGGAAAATCTAACTTGTAAGAAGTATAACCTACCTCAAACAAGACAAGAATTTATCACACAGAGAGAGAGAGAGAGAGAGAGAGAGAGAGCACGATCTCAAGGCCACTCGATATGAAAGACAATCCAAAGAAAAAGTTTGTGAGAACTGGAGGGATACAAATTAACAAAGAGACGGGAAACGGCTTTGGGGCCAATAAACCAAAAAGGAGAAGAGCAAAGCGAAGTAAAAATAAAATAAAGCGAAGAGGGGAGTATTACAGAAATAATTAATAAACTCTGCCAATGGACGAGAGGGGGAGAAAGGATTAAAAAAATAAAGGACGAGGAGAGGGAAAAGTTAGGGGATGACAATAAGGAAATCAGAATGACAATGATGATTTTTCATTATTCATTTGTTTCTTAATTTCATTTTCTTTAGTTGGGGAGGAAAATGAGAAAGACACTGTTGTGCAATTTTAAGCAATGGAAAACTCAGATTTCCCCGGAAGAGGAAAATCAACTACAATTTATTTATTTTTTTGCTCACAATAATAATTTAGGGGGAAATTAAACATTTCTCCACCTAAAATGAGCGAATGTTGATGAAAATAGCGACTGAAAACGAATATAAAATTCTATATCTAATGTGGTAACGTCCCTGACTGTTGAACGCCAGACTGGGATTCAAGTCCCGCTCAAACTCGTTAGTTTCTTTGGTCGATGCAACCTCACCATCCTTGTGAGCTAAGAATTAGGGGTTTGGGGGAGCCTATAGGTCTATCTGCTGAGTCATCAGCATCCATTGCCTGGCCCCCCCTTGGTCTAATGTGGTAACGTCCCTGACTGGTGAACACCACACTGGGATTCGAGTCCCGCTAAAACTAGTTAGTTCCTTTGGTCGCTGCAACCTCACCATCCTTGTGAGCTAAGCATTTAGGGTTTGGGGGAGCCTAAGGTCTATCTTCTGAGTCATCAGCAGCCATTGCCTGGCCCTCCTTGGTCCTACCTTGGGTGGAGAGAGGGCTTGGGTGCTAATCATATGTATATATGGTCAGTCTCTAGGGCATTGTCCTGCTCGATAGGGCAATTTCACTATCCATTGCCTCTCCCATTCATGAGCGGGGTTCAAACCATAAACCTTAAATGAAACTTCCTAAGATGCATATCACACTACATCTTGAATGACAAAGACGTTCGTCACTTCATAAGAAAATTAGCTAAGATTATTTCTATTTGATTCATACGACTTTATAAACATTAATAACATAATTTCCACTGTATGATACAATTATCTCCAATACATCTTTCCTGGTAATGAAATCAAGAAATGACAAGATCTCCACGACTGATAATCATTAACCAACGGGTTGCGATGAGAGTCCGACCTAATTAAGTTTCCAATCAGCAAACTTTCCCTGTGCTGAGTCGACAAGTTCATTGATCCCCTTCTACGAGAAATGGGAGAAAGCTTACCAACACTCTCTCTCTCTCTCTCTCCTATAAACAGTTAAAAATTGCCCTAAACTCAATCACCGATCTCCTTCTACAATTAATGGAAGAAAGCCTACCAACTCTCTCTCTCTCTCTCTCTCTCTCTCTCTCTCTCTCTCTCTCTCTCCTATGAACAGTTAAAAATTGCCATAAATTTAATCACTGATCTTCTCCTAGGAATAATGGGAGAAAGCCTAACAGCGCTCTCTCTCTCTCTCTCTCTCTCTCTCTCTCTCTCTCCTACGTGTAGTGAAAAATTGCACTAAATTTAATCACTGATCCCCTTCTACGAGTAATGGGAAAAAACCTACCAACTCTCTCTCTCTCTCTCTCTCTCTCTCTCTCTCTCTCTCTCTCTCTCTCTCTCTTATAAACAGTTAAAATTTGTCCTAAATTTTACCTTCAATATCTAATATCTCGGAACGTCCTTTAACGAGTCGGGAAACTTTTAACGAAGCACCCTTCACAGAATGGTATTTTTCAATGTATGTCTAGAATTAAAAAAAACAATTTATATACGTGCTGAATCGGTACCGAAACTCACAAAAAGACTCAAAAACTAAGAAAGGAATATATGCACACACCACGTCAGAGTGTGGGGACAAACACTTGGTTATATCATTTCTACTACTATTACTACAACTACTACATCAGGTGGCTAAGCAAGATGCTTTAATCCCAGGGGCTCCAACAGGGAAAATAGCCCAGTAAGAACAGGAAATAAGGAAACTGATACTATAGTGCGCCGAAGAGTACCCTCGAGCAAGAGACTTCTGACCCAAGACAATAGAAGACTACAACAACTACTAAGACTACTACTACTACTACTACTACTACTAATAATAATAATAATAATAATAATAATAATAATAATAATAATAATAATGATAAGAGCTATGACCCTGATCGTGAATATCAAAGAAGTTGCAACAACTTCACAACTGAATTACTTTACCAATGCGAACAATACACATTTAAAATAACACTTCAAACGTCAAGTTTAATTCAAATTATTCAACTCATATCCATGTAAAATAAAAAAATCCAAAAACAGTATACTGAAATATCATCCAATTAAATAACAATAAAAATAAAAATTTTCTTGCTATAGGTCTTATAATCGATATCCAGAATAGGTCGGTTCATTTCGAGAAGAATATTCTGCAATAATTTCAGGAGTTTCAAACCTATTTTTACATAACATACTAAAATCGGTAAATATAACATTAGCGCTTCATAAAACTATAGGGTTTCTTTTCTATTACAACAGAAGATGAACCAACGTTAATGTTTGTTTTCACCATTATACAAGAACTAATGATAATACCAATTCCCTAATATCCTAAGAGGGTCTGCCCCTCCCTTTCATTCTTCTCCTATACTTCTCTTTCTCCCTATTTCCTTAATCTTTCCCATCCCCAGTACCTGCCTTTGAGTTATAAACCAGATTGTATCCAGGGGTACTCTTCCTTTCCCCATATTCCCCACTTCCCTATTCTTATTATTATTATTATTATTATTATGTTGAAAATAGATTGATGAATGGGATCCCGGGATGTACACCATTTGTTTACTAATTGAAAATATTTCGCGAGATTTACAGGCATAACTGGATACGTAGGAGAAAGCCCATCTATCATTCAATAAGGAATTAATTTCATTGTATCTTAATGAAGATACACTTTTGCACTTGCACGTGAGAGAGAGAGAGAGAGAGAGAGAGAGAGAGAGAGAGAGAGAGTAAATCTCATACGACATTCAGTGTCCCATTTTCAGCAACAAACTTCCAGTATTGAGTTCAATGGCACATATCACTTATCCATTTCGAGTATTAAAGGTCAAAATTACTGTAAATTTTGACACGCTGTTTCTGGCATTTAAGTTCTACGATACATTTAACTTTCAAGCTTCCAGTATCAAAGTAACGTCCAAGACTCCAATCAAAGTACCTATTCAAGAACCAAATTACAGAAAGTTCTGTCCCCTTACCAATAAATATGATAAATCACATACTACGAACAACATACAGTAAATTTATCTCTCTCTCTCTCTCTCTCTCTCTCTCTCTCTCTCTCTCTCTCTAATATACATATATATATATATATATATATATGTGTGTATATATATACATACACACATGAATATATGCGTGTGTGTGTCTGTGTTTGTGTACATATGTTTCAATCTTTAATGACTGCCTCGTTCATCATTTCAACACATTGTGTTCAATCTTGGGGGCAATCAACGAGAATTTACATTGCCTTTGTCATAACTGCTATTCTAAAAGTTAACATAATCAACATAAGTAAACTAGTGGACTCACCTCAAAGTATTTTGACAAAAATATTGATGCAATCCATGCAAAAGTCCTTATAGGACATTTTATAATCAATGTTTTCAGGCCTTTATAAGGCAATGCATTATAACAGCTGGTTAAAAAATCAATAATTTTATTCGTTAACCTGAAATATTACGGACCTAAAATAACTGAAACCTGACTCACAGAATATCAATACAGCAAAGTACATTTTCTTTTCAACCTCTATCTTTTTGTAAAGGAATTTGGGGCTTTCTTTTTCCTCAGCGTGATCCCATTACCCATTCTCAAACTTCAAACTCGAATTTCTTTGAGGTATTAAAATCAAAGACCATTATAGGCTAATTGGTAAAATTTTTACTTAAACAAAGTTAAATTATTTCTGGTATATTTTAACCGCCATTGTCTCATTTTTTTTCCTACAGTGGTAGGCCTATTGGATTCTGTAGATTTCTTAATATGGTGATTGATTATTTAGGCTTCTTAATATGAAAGGATGTTTTCAGAGAATAATAATAATAATAATAATAATAATAATAATAATAATAATAATAACAATAATAATAATGGAATATAAAAATGTAAATCATGTACACAAAAAAGCTAAAATATTGAAAACTGAGTTGTGCTAAAACAAAGAATAAACATTAGCAAAAGTAAGGTTGCGAGGGTAAATGTATGTCAAGATACTGGAGAAATTAAGGTCAGTAGGGACTGTTGAAGAATCGAAGAGACTGATTCGGAAAACTACATAACAATATACTCGTATATACAGTCAATTTCAATAGTCCACAGAGACTTAATGACCAATGTATTCCTAGAGTAGAGATTGCATTCGGATCACATACCCAAGAGTGTAGAGGAACTTTTGAATTACAGTACTAAAGCAAGGTAGGTTGTGAGAGATGTAACAAGCGAGGTACTCGGAAGCACCTCAAAAGTTATGGAAACTGAAGTGAATAAGGTATTCACGTGTAGAATTGTGAAACAAGTAAATAATAATTCCGACGAGTTTTCAAAAAAAAAAAAAAAAAAAAAAAAAAAACTTAGTTGATAAGATGAATAGGTTTTATGACTTCGAACGTGGAGAGAGAGAGAGAGAGAGAGAGAGAGAGAGAGAGAGAGAGAATTGTGAAACAAGTAAATAATAATTCCGACGAGTTTTCAAAAAAAAAAAAAAAAAAAAAAAAAACTTAGTTGATAAGATGAATAGGTTTTATGACTTAGAACGTGAGAGAGAGAGAGAGAGAGAGAGAGAGAGAGAGAGAATTGTATAACAAGTAAATAATAATTCCGAAGAGTTTTCAAAAAAAAAATCTTTGTTGATAGGATGAATAGGTTTTATGACTTCGATCGTGGGGAGAGAGAGAGAGAGAGAGAGAGAGAGAGAGAGAGAGAGAGAGAGAGAGAATTGTGAAACAAGTAAATAATAATTCCGACGAGTTTTCAAAAAAAAAAAAAAACTTAGTTGATAAGATGAATAGGTTTTATGACTTCGATCGTGGAGAGAGAGAGAGAGAGAGAGAGAGAGAGAGAGAGGGAGAGAGAGAGAGAGGTATACACTTTTACTGTGCGGAGAGTTCCAGAGTTTTGCCCCACACACCAACTCTGCCATTTCTTACCGTACCATTTGGTTACTCGCTGCGAAGCAAAGGTACACTTCCTCGAGAGAGAGAGAGAGAGAGAGAGAGAGAGAGAGAGAGAGAGTATTTGTGTTCTGGATAGGAGAAAAAAAAGTCAAAACGAAGAGTTTTTAGTATTATGCAAGCATTATGACTCGTGAAAGATGAAAAGCTGGCCAGAACAGTTATAAAGACTGGTCATGAACTGAAGTGTCATGTATATGAATATGAAAAGTGGTATTCTTGCGTTGAATAGCAATTATATCAGTACATGCTGCAATTCCATGTAAGCTTATTATCCATGAAGTGAGAATTCTTCAAAATTTTTAATTTTCTTATTTGATTGAAAAATTAAATCGCTGTTAAACCCTTATAGTCTGATGCTTTTAAAAAGGTTAAAAAGAGAGAAGAAAATTTATCGCAAAACTATGACGGGAATACAAATTAATTTAAACCTAAGAAAGACTTTACAGAATCTTGAATAAATTCAGGGATAATTTCAAAACACATTTGTTTTCGGAAATCTGTTTACTAGCAGCTGTAATTAAATAGAATAGTCTAAGCTTTTACAAATATATTTTGAGTGGAATGAGAGATTATGACTTTTCTGTAAACATGTAACAAATTCTCTAAATTATTTTATATATTTTTATGTCAAAAAGGCGTGGTAAGCGCAGATAAAAAGGAAAATGTATGGAGTAAAGAGCTTTAGCAAATGAGAGAGAGAGAGAGAGAGAGAGAGAGAGAGAGAGAGAGAGAGAGAGAAAAAAAAAATTGCTCACCCGGAAGATTGGCATGAAAAGCTGGTAAATAATTTTGGAAAAAAATATTAAACCAGAGACAAAAACAAGACAAGTAAGCCAATTTGTCTGTCTGGATTTGAGTCAAACATTTAAAAAAGACAAAATGACGAAGAGGAATTACAAACAGAAAAAAAAGAAAAAAAAAATTCTTGGGAAGAGTGGTGCAGTGCGAGTAGGGAAGAGGCTCTCGACACAAGGGAAATGTTGTCGATTAGACAAAGTGGGAAACACAAATGGTACTAACAAAGGGAGGGGAAAAGCAAATTGGCTGCAGGGAAAAAGAAAAGAACAACTAGGGCACGTTTTGAAAGACAAAAACAAGGAAAAGCCTAACCATAAAAGCGCATCGTCTGTTTGAAGTCATTTGTTTAATAACTCGCCACCATAACGGTTGTCATGAAAAACACATAATCCTACTTCTATATCCAAATAAATTTTGTTTTTAATGAAAACTGATATGGTTCCTTCTTATCTCCCACCGTTATCCCTACATTAATGGGTCGGTTGCCCGTTGCGCCCTCTCCAATATCTTCTACCAAAGGCATCCTCTGCCACCAAACCTCTTCTCTCCAGACCATCCGCCACCATATCTCACCATCAAATTCTCTGCCTCCCTTTTTATCTTCTCACCTAACAGGTTCCTCCCAAGCCCTCCTCACTCCCTCCCCACCATCCATCCTCAACACGTGCCCACCATCTCAGTCGTGACACTCTTTATCACTTGTAATCTTTACTACGCCTGCCATTCTTATTATTTCACCATTTTCCAATCGTTCAAGCAGTGATATTCCCATAATCCACCTCAGCATTCTCACCTCTGACCTCTGTTCTCTCAAGCTTTGCTTCCACTTTTCGTCTTAAAGCCCAAGTGTTAACACGGGTCTTATTACTGTACTATAGATCTTGAGTTTTAGCTTGGTTGGCATCTCTCATTACATACAACTCCTGCTATCTCACTCAACTTCCCCAAGGCTGCTTATTTATCCTATTCTCAACTTCAGCCTCACATCCTCCCTCTTGATTTACAGTAGACTTATGGTTACTGTAAGTGATTAAACAAATTACTTCATAAAGACGCCATACTTTTATGGTAAGGCTTTTTCTTAATTTTGTCTTTTAAAACGTACCCTCGTACTTTTCTTTTACCTTGCAGCCAATTTGCTTTTCAGGACACTCGCCTCACCCCTCGATTTCCGAGTGAAGCAGAAAGCTTTAGGGACATCCAGCCCCATTGCGTGACTGATTATTATTATTAATACTAGCTAAGCTACAACCCTACTTGGAATAGCACGATGCTATAACCCCAATGGCTGAAACAGGGAATAATAGTCAAGTGATGAAAGGAAATAAATAAACTACAACAAAAGTAATGAACAATCAAAAAAATATTTTAAAATCAGTAACATTAAAACAAATCTTTCACATATAAACTATAAACCCTTAAAAAACAAGAGGAAGAGAAATAGGATAGAAGAGAAACAAATTCGAATAATGTCCGAAGGTGTACCCTCAAGCAAGAGAAGTCTTTTGTGATATATATATATATATATATATATACATACATACATATATATATATATATATATATACACACACACCTAGCAATTAGTCTATTGAGGTGGGTTAAACCCTCTGAGAAGAAGGGTATGAAGCTGGTAACTTCAGCTAAAATATCATTACTGGGTAACAGAAGTCAAACCCTTTCTAAAATTCCCCTTTAAATGAAGAGAGCCATAAACAAGAAAAATAATGTCAACTAATTCAAACGAGATGATCGAAATATCAGTTCTATTAAGGCTGCATGGGGAAACTAACTTGATAACCCCTTATTTAGTTTTCTTTATAGCCAACTCAATTGCATGTCTACCGTTTTACAGCTCAGAGATATCCATAGCAACTCGGATGAAATTTTGGCAGATAGCATGAGAGATTAATCTTTGAAATACTGCAATTGGCTGAAAATAGAACCTACCCGCTTGGTTAGGAATTGCATGAGATCTCCAAATTTAACGGTCCTCTTCCAAAAAAAATTCTTCTATTCTTCATAAAATACCTGTAAATCTAAACGAAACTACTGTATGTGAGAGGTGGGTTCTACTCACTTAATGAATTGGAAAAAAGCTCGATAATAACGCAACCATTTCATCAATTCATTAGACTAATGATATATCAACCCTGACATTTGATCTCCCATTTTATTACAAAAACAACAAATTTATTCAGGCAGAAACTGCAACGCGCTTGTATTTCCTGGAAATTTCAAGGTCCACCATGAAAAGATTCATTTTTTCATAAATAGAAATGCTTTAAAAGCATTACAGCAATAAACGACCTGCCCTGGAGAAATAATTAGTTTTCCCCAGGTACAGATATTTACCCGGTAAAGATTCCACCTTAATCAATCGAATTAATTAAGGATTTATTCATTTGCATTTTCAATCGCTTTTAGGCATTGATATATTTATCAAACACGGGTGTCAGAAATATATACTTAGTTTTACATTTAAACTGCATTACTTTTTGCAATGAAATTAGACCAGATCAGCAACCCGTTGAGATACTACCACTAGAGATTTATGGAGTCATTAGACTGGCCAGACAGTACTACATTGGATACTCCTCTCTTGGTATGGTTCTTTCCCTTTGCCTACACATACACCGAATAGTCTGGCCTATTCTTTACAGATTCTCCTCTGTCCTCATACACCTGACAACACTAAAGATTACCAAACAATTCTTCTTCACCCAAAGGGTTAACTACTGCACTGTAATTGTTCAGTGGCTACTTTCCTCTTGGTAAGGGTAGAAGAGATTCTTTAGCTATGGTAAGCAGCTCTTCTAGAAGGACACTCCAAAATCAAACTATTGTTCTCTAGTCTTGGATAGTGCCATAGCCTCTGTACCATGGTCTTCAACTATCTTGGGTTAAAGTTCTCTTGCTTGGGGGTACACTCAGGCACACTATTCTATTCAATTTTTCTTCGTCTTGTTTTGTTAAAATTTTCATAGTTTATATAGGATATATCTATTTTAATGTTACTGTACTTGAACTAGTTTATTTTTCCTTGTTTCCTTTCCTCCCTGGGCTATTTTCCCTGTTTGGGCCCCTAGGCTTATAGCATCCTGCTTTTCCAATTTGGGTTGTAGCTTAGCAAGTAATAATAATAATAATAATAATAATAATAATAATAATAATAATAATAATAATAATAATAATAATAATGCTTGGTAGTTGTTCCTGAAGGTCTGGAATTGAATTAGCCGACTTTAGACTTTCAATCCCGAATTTTTCTCTGAATCTACTTTTTACTGCTATGTTAATCAATATGTGGATAGTTTCCAAAAATACTCAGGACATCATCAAATATATAGGAGAAATAGGAAAATATTAGGAACATAATTTCCAGATTGTGTTCCCAATCACTACGATTTTTTTTCTTTCTTTTTTTTTTTTAAATAAATGTGTTCCGATCAAGAGTATTTCTTAATAACCTTCCTATTGGACACTTCAAATAGTTTTTACATTAAAAAAAAATCTGTTCCTACTATTTTTTAAAAAAATATAACGAGCTACCTCTGACCAAAACGTCTACCATAATTCAAAATTTATTAAATTCCTTTTCACTTCCCTTGCTTAAGATTTCTAAATAATATATTTTATTTTCTATTTTTTAGAGAATTAAATTTGAACTAAGGTTTAAATCTTTTTTCCACTAACCTAACTAAACTACCTCATCCCACTCTTACACTCCAGGAGACAAAAATCTAACGATGTTGATAGATCTTGGAATGGCAGAATTCACATAATATTTTTTCTTAAATCATATACAATCAAATGATAGCTCAGAAGTATATACACTATGAAGGTTAGATTAAAATGTTTAATGATTGGCATATAGTCATTAGTAATTAAATATGTTGCATATGTTATTATAGCACTTGGAGACTATAAATCTTAAATCAAATGCCACAACCAAATCAAAATATATTCAGCTATATATCAAAACAAATAACTGGATATTCCATGAAAAATATTCATTTGCCATCTTGCTCATACATACCATTGTGTTGAAGAAATGCTACAGAAGTACGAGTCTTTTTAGACGATATCAACTGAACATTAAAAAACATTTATTGCCAGGATAAGACGCCGTAACAACGACCATTAACAGCGAGAGAGAGAGAGAGAGAGAGAGAGAGAGAGAGAGAGAGAAGGAATCAGGGAGCGTCGTCAGCAATTCGTATCTCATCCAGAAATCTTAAACGACCGAGGACCCGTTCGTATTCTCAACAGATTCCATGATATGTAACACGGTCTGCTGCTGCTGCTGGTGGTGCGTGCATGTTGACTTGTCTAACTGGAGAAGGGTCCCTTGATTGCTAAGCGCATTTAATGTGATTGGCCGAAGCCATTCGGCAGGAATATGGGGGTTCTGTACCCGAGGACAGCCTTCCCTCTCTCTCTCCTAATTTCTGATTCTAACGGGGAGCCAATGACATCTCAATTCCATCCCTGTTTGTTTTGATATCTGGACTGTCCTAGTTAGACGTGAATAGTGTTTCACCGAGCTTACAGTTTATCGATTCTACGATATTCTATTCTTATTTTCTTTAGTGTTACAAGTTACAGACAAATATTGATCAAAATGGAATAATGTATAAAAATGTTAAAAGCAAGTTGCTACTGATGAGGGATGAAATTAGGGTCAACAGCAATCATCAATATACTGTATACTGTATATATATATATATATATACATACATACACATATATATATATACACATATATATATATATATATATATATATGTGTGTGTGTGTGTGTGTGTGTGTAAATATGCCTATAAACATATACATTGTAATGAATTATCAGCAGTGGAAAATTACAACAGAAGTCCACCAACTAAGAAACAATTAAAAATGGGAGGAATTGACATTTAAAATCTCCATCACTGAGACAGCCCAACCAGATGACCAATGATTGTAATTCTTCTCCATCACTGAGACAGCCCAACCAGATGACCAATGATTGTAATTCTTTGTGAACATAAAGTACTACCTTCCAAAAAAATCCTCTCACCAAAATCTAGAACGAATTATAGTTTTCTTAAATATATTAGTATCATAACCATGACATTTTAGAAAACAATTATTTCTTGGTAATGGCCTGAGATCTTTAATTGCAAGCCTAAAGGGGAAATATATATATATATATATATATATGCTCCGCTCCATTGATGCAGTCCTACTCATTTTAGGCATGTTATTCAGGTCTCCATATCAAAAAGCTTTTGGAATTGGATGCTGCTATTCAAGAGCAATAACAGAAGAACAGTGTAAATTGGGATGAATAGATAGATGTTTGGGTCACAATCCTAATTCTAAGGTCAAAGACATTCATCGCGTAAATTAAAGCTCGTGTCAGAAAAGAGATAATTGCTGGCGTTTAAAGGCTTCGTACGCTAAGGTTAGGTAAGTCATTAAAAAAAATCAGGAAAATTACAGATATCACATGATCAAATTTCTGAACCTTACAAAACTTGTTATCATTAAATCTACGACATTTTGAAAACGGGAGAGTAAGGGCAAAATATATTTATCAAAATTGGAATTTTGCATGGGTAAACTTAGAATCACTAAAAGGGGATGTTTGAAAAGCGATGAACGCTTTTATTCTAGGTTATCACAATCTGCAAGTATTTACGAAAACAATTAACAGTCAAACAACGAAAATTTAAAATAAAACGTGAGATGCAAAGAATACGATGCAGCTGTGATATATAATAAGAGCCCAAATGAGATAAAATAACAGAAGATACTTCAATGAAATATAAATTAACAAGAACATTTTGGATTACAATGATTGAAATCTTCTCCTCTACCCACCTGGATAAGAACTCTAAGATTACTTACATTCGGCGTTCTGAACAATAAAATCTTCTACTAGGAAAATTACTATGTGCTTGCATAAATTGTATGCATCGCAAAAAAAAAAAAAAAAAAAAAAAAGTGTCGGAATATAGGGCAAACCAATTCAAAATAAGTTTCGGTAATCCTGATTAGGAGAATTAACAACCATGAGATTCACATATTTTCTATTGTTATTTCAGGACGTTACCTTACTGCTTAAAACTAATACTTAATAGGTTGTGAAAGTATTCATATCAGAAAATCTCCAATTCCAGACATAACCATCAAACTCGAAGAGATTTGTGTCTGTTCTAGGAATCTTAATCTACTGGGCAAAGAGGTTTTTGACATATCGCTCTCAACATGCAGCTTTCATGTTAATTGCTTACCAAAATCACTAAGGCTCTTCAAACAAAATGTGGAAATTTAATTTTATACACACACATATATAATATATATATATATATATATATATATATATATATAATGACGAGGTCTGAATGTACTCCCAAATCTATGAGGCATTGCATACAAATGGTGGAAATTATAATTCACAATTGGTATAATAACCTAATACCCTACGGCCCAAGCTGTTGATTGGTCAAATTTTGAATTGAAGAGCTAGTCTTAAAAACCAGGTTGTTGAGGTTATAGGACGTGCTTTTGTTTGTCAGCCATGGATGTGAGGAAAACGGTATTAAAACTATAGGGGGCACTCGATAGAGGGCAGACCTCCGCCGCGGCAGCTTATTTCTTGACCTTGACCTTCACCTTTGAGCTTACCATGTATTGAATGGCGTGGATTTTCATACACTCAAATATGAACCAAGTTTGAAGTCTCTGTGCCAATGATATCCAAATTTATGGCTGATTACGTGAATTGTACATTTTGCTTGATCGTGACCTTGACCTTCCAAAATTTAATCATTTCCAGCTTTTTACTTAACGGTTAATCCCTGCAAGTTTAATTACTCTGGGATTACAATTGTGGCCAGGAAGCTGTTCACCAAAAAAAAAAAAAAAAAAACCACCTCCAAACGCACACAAACTCACACACGGGCGAAAACATAACCTCCTTCCAACTTCGTTGGCGGAGGTAACAATGTAGATCTAACGTACCTCATACAAATGATATGTAAACTTTCGGATGATTTTTATTCTTAAATACCCTATGTTACATGGTATGAACATTGATACTGTAGTATACCATTATTTAACTGTCTTATCAATGTTACATCCCCTGTTTGCTCGTCATTTCATGACAATAACGTGTGCAGTACAATCGAAGGTCAAGGTTACGATCACGCAAATGTCCAATTCACGTAATCACCCATAAGTTTGGATATTGTTGGCACAGAGACTTCAAACTTGGTTCATATTTGAGTGTATGAAAATCCACGCCCTTCAATACATGTTAAGCTCAAAGGTCAAGGTCAATGTCAAGGTCATACAATAAGGTGCCGCGGCGGAGGTCTGCGCTCTACCAAGTGCCCCTATAGTTTTAATACCGTTTTCCTCACATCAATAGCTGACAAACAAAAGCACGTCCTATAACCTCAATAACCTGGTTTTTAAGACCAGCGACTCAATTCAAATTTTGACCAATCAACAGCTTGGGGCGTAAGGTATTAGGTTATTATACCAATTGCGAATACTAATATTATCATTATAATCATTACTGGCTAAGTTACAACCTTAGTATGAAAAGAATATAATAGGGGATGCAGATGAGAGAGAGAGAGAGAGAGAGAGAGAGAGAGAGAGAGAGAGAGAGAGAGCTTATCTGTGCAAAATACCATGAAACAAAGTATCAAATAAACGTTGTTATGGTAATCTCCTTGGTCCCTTAAAGTAAAGGCTGTTTATGAGTGAATAAAGGCAGATCTGAGCACCTAGCCTTAAAAGCATGTATCGCATTACATCTATGGAGTCCCCCTCCCCTCCCCCAACATTATACTAAAATCAGGTATCCCGGTCGCAGAACACCAGTGACCCCTAGTGGCTATTATTTAATGTTTGTAAACTGGCCGCAAGGGTCATAAAAACATCTACAATTCTTTAAGCAACAAGTCAAGTGGGCAAGATCTGGGGCACAAAATTCAGCATTCCTAAAGCTTGGAATTCCACTGGAACAAGAATGTTCAATGTCAAATATTAAAATTTAGTAATTCTAGGATGTATAGTGCAAACATAGGAACATCCATATGATAGGCACATCATTCTGAAATAAATGAATAGTTCAATATAAGCAATAAAGATGCATTGCTGATCTGAATTCACATCCAATCATGACCATTATGGAGAGCTATACAAATGTATCAATCTTAGTGCTTCTAGCCTACTTGCATAACTTGGTGATAAATAGCCTCTAAAATACCCATATTTTACTACGAATATTAATTCGATATTTTATGGCATCATTAATGTGATAGATGAAAATTGATGTTCCTACAATTCATTTCATCCCGAGGAAAATCATCAGTAAATCTAAGGTGCGAATTATGCAAAATTTACTGAAGTCGCCATTCTGTTGCAATATGTAGGCTTACTTCTCTAAGTATTCTAGACCAAAAGGATTTTGCATGTTCAATATATAAAGAAAAATTAATTTGAAGTAAAATCGTAAATTACAAATATTTCAGTAAGTAATTTGTATCGGTGTCAAAACTGAGAGAGAGAGAGAGAGAGAGAGAGAGAGAGAGAGAGAGAGAGAGAGAGAGAGAGAGAGAGAGAGAGAGAGAGAGACAGAGAGAGAGAGAGAGAGAGAGAGAGAGAGAGAAATCTAAAATCCCCTTCAAAAGATGTCTGTTTCAATCTTAGGTTTTCCATTTCCTGAATGAGTTACTTTGAAGATACTTTCATCCCTTTTTTAAACACACAAAATGGTCTATTTTGCAAGAAAAAATCCTATCATCAAGAGATTCCGTCTTAAAGCTCAATTACTAACCTCAAAGGAAAGAAGAATGAAAGAAAGTTGTTCATTACCCAAATGAAATGATCAAATAATCCTCCTTCATTAAATTGCCCCAAGTTCAGGAAGCGCCTCCTTTGGAACAGTTTTAATGGGATTAAATTAGTGAAAGAATCATTAGATGAATGCGAGAGGGGGGGCGTGGCTTAGGAGGGGGGGAGCGTGGCTTGGGAGA
>NC_090733.1:121351063-121376063 GCF_036898095.1 Palaemon carinicauda | reverse complement strand
AATACGTAAACGTTCATTCATTATGAAAATTTTAGGGGTACTGTATACATAACACAAACAGAAAATACTATAATTACACCGTAAGTATGAAGGAAAATATGCGCTACGTTTGACAACTTTGTTTTGATGCTCTCGAAGGCGCAGTGCAGTATAGGTTCTAGTGTGTAACTATGTCCCAACCGAAGCGCTGTTGACTTAGTTACCTTGTACAGGCAAACAATTACATTTCGTTAATTGTTGTTAACAATACAATGTGCTTAATAGTTATCTTATGATTTAAGACAAGAATAAAAGGGAGAAGTAAAATATCCCAGCCGGAAGATCTTAGCTTGGCAACAAACATGAGATCTTTAGTAATTGTATATACACATTGAAGCAATCTTTTGACATTTCGGCAATCTTTTGTGATTTTAGCAATGTCTCCCAAGAAAGTTCAAGTGGGGGATTATAAAAAGCTTGCGATTACAATACAAGCCAAATTGGACAAGGTAAAGAGATATGAAAAGGTTGAAACTTAGAAAAATTGTCAGTGCTGTAGGCTTCCCTCAGACAGCGGTGTCCACCATTAAACGCAACAAAAATACCAGTATCTAGTATTAGTATAAGGCTTCGTCATCGAAAACTTCAACAATTAAAGTGAAGAGAGGCCTAATTTATGATGAAATGAAATCCTTATCATACCTCTACACAGAACGACGAACGCACAAGCCAAACTCTTACTCAAGACAATCTCATAACAATACAAATTTGGGACCAAATTGAAAACAAAGCGTTAAAAGTGAATACGAAGGAAGTTGGAAAAATCCAGATTAAAAATATCCGAAGCAGTTATTTAACCGATAGGGGTGTTCATTGTGTTCTAAAATATCAGAAGGTGTTTACTGTCAACAATCTTTTCTTTGCTATGGGGGAAATTCAGGTGAAAGCTACGGCAATGGAACAAGAGTCGTGTTCCACAATTTGATCAAATCAATGTTTGCTTTAGACAAGTAAACAACTCGACTCAGAAATTATTCACAAGCAGAATATTCTACAACTCTCTGGAATGGTGAACATACAAGTGGACACACCACAATGAATAAAGGTACACAAATACATGGATGAAGTCAAGATCTGCAAGGGATCAACAACTAGGAAAAACTATAATATACATGACACTGCAAGCAAAAAATAGAGAGCTTTAAAGAAAAATAAATATATTCATGAAAACTTTCTAAAACACATTCTGAGGGCGGATACCTTAACGTGGTGAAAGGGTTTGAGTCTCATCATGATCAGCGAAGCTTTCCTATTCAGGGTCACCCATACTAGGTTGGTTTGCTGTGAAATGTCAGACGAAAAATATACTGCCATCACCATTCCACAGTTGACCAGCGTGGTGATGAAAACTGGCCAAACGCTAGTCATGAATGAGGACTTGTCCGAGTCTTTTGTCCTGCAGTGGATTAGAAACGGCTGTATTTGTTGCCGGTATACATACATACATACATATATATATATATAATATATATATATATATATATATATATATATATATATATATATATACATACATACATACATACATATATATATATATATATATATATATATATATATATATATATGTGTGTGTGTGTGTGTGTGTATATATATATACACACACATATATATATATACAGTAGATGTTTGTGTGTAAATTCTCTATTCTTTACACAAAAAAAGCTTGGTAGAATTTTCAGCGTGACCTTTCACATATATCCCCAAAGGTCAGTCAGAATATTTGCATTTATGAGAAGTCCTTTCCATGAATTTCCCGCAGCCTCCGCAACAATGCAAATTCAATATTGCTGAAACAGCACTATTACTTATAACGTTCGACTCTGGTCTAAGCAGAGAGGGTTCATCCGATACCGAATAATGAAGGAAAATGAACGGAGTTGAGGATCAGATACTTGCACAAAATAATATTTTATTTTAACAAAACACTAAGACTAGAATTATATCAGCAATATTCAACAATTCACTCAGTTCTCGATTATGAAATGAAAACTAGTCGTTTATTACCTTTCTATTTACAATACTGCGAATAATTATGATAACACTGTTCCTACATTTAAAGCGTCGATGATGGTGATACTATTACAAATATTTTTACTGATACTACCCAAAAGTAATTACAACCGATGAAGATGGTAATAACAATGGCTTGGCAACATAAGAAACACAAACAGTTTAGGATGTTTGGTATAAGCACCAATTATAACAGTAGTAATCTAGAATGTCTTCTGCACTGACTACTGACATCATTCTGCCTCCTGAATGGTAAGAGAAACTGTCGAAATCTCAACCACCTACCGACACCCCCCAAAAGAAAAATATTAAAATCAACGATAAAACGGAGATTTTTAACTTAAAAATAATAATAACAATTATTATATACTATCATTATTAAATATGCTATAAGGCCAATGACTGAAGCAGGGAAAGAATTTGGAGAAATTACGACTAAAGTATATAAAATAAAAGTATATCAAGATCAGTAACAAGTTAAAATTTATAGAAACTCTGAAACGAGACTCCATGTCTACCTGTTCAAGAGAAAGGCATTTGCAACAAGTTCGAACTTCCGAAGTTCCACCGATTCAACAGACAGATCAGGAGGATCAATCCACAATCTAATCAATAGCTGGAATAAAGCTTCTACAAATCTGTGTAGTGTTGAATTTTATGACGGAGAAGCACAACTATTCGAATTAACTACATATTTAGTACTAAGTACAGGATGGTACAGTCTGGGAAGATCTAAATGCAAAGGATTGTCAGAAATTATCAAGTCCTATGCAACCTGCAAAGTGAGCTAACTGAACGACATTTATATTAAGATGAGGAATAAGGAATTTAACAGACTGCAAGATTTTGCCCAACAAATTAAAATGAAATATAGCAGCTGAAACACAGACAGGATAACAATCCTGAAAAGTTGGTAGAATGAAGGAATTAAAACATTTCCTGAGGACTGATCACCGAAAATCTTAAGCCTTTCTCAAAATGCAAACTTTTTGAGCAATTGAAGATGAACCAGAACAGATGAGTTTCTAAAAATCAATTTGCAATGAGGAATCACATCTATAATTTCAAATGAGTTAAAGAGACATTGTCAATAAAAAGATCTAGGTGCTGAAGAATCAATGTCCTTGACCGGCTTACAAAGCTATTTTAAATTTTGTTCGTACAACTTTCCCCATAATTAGAACAATGCACTAAATTTTCCCTTGATTTATATCAAGGGATTCAGCAACCACAGGTATACATTTGGGAAATGTAATTGATCCAAAGAGAGTAGCATCATCTGCATATACAACCAGTTTGTTTCCTAGACCACACCACACATCATGTATATATAGCATGAAGAGCAATGGACAGAGAACACTACCCTGAAGAACACCAGACACTATATGTGTTTAACCTTAAAAACAAGCTTGTTGCATATGCAGATGAACACTAATCTGAGGGACATTAGATATTAAATTTGGTAGTTGTCAAACTAAATAGTAGACCACGCAAATTATCTACGCGCAAATTATCAATATAACACCTAAACAATTATTTAAATGAGACAACCCTAAGAGAATTATTATACATGAAAAAACAGAGGCAAGAAAATTCTAAGTTCCCGCCCAAATAAACGATCAGACCTAGAACGTAAACCTTATTTAAAATCATGTGAAGTACAAGCCATGGGCTAGATATAACTAAAATACATATAATACTCTTCAAATGTATACAGTAAAAAAAAAAAAAAAACTATAAAGCCATGGACTATCCAATGGAGACACAGGTGGGGGAAAATGATGATTAAATAAACATTTAACCTGTAATGGAAATCCTCCAATTAAGAGAACGAACTTTGTCAGATGCCAATTAAAAAATCACAGGAAAATTAAAGACATATCAAGAACAAAAGGAAAGTCTTTGTGATTCACTCTGATCATACTTGAAGCATTTAAGAAACATTTCGATTTTTTAATAGTTCTTTTGCAAAAACCTCTTCCAATTTAATAATCTTGTTCTTTAAACTATACATCGTAAAGTGTACAGTTAGATACAGGAGTTCCCAGCACACCTCGCCATCACACCCTTATTTCACGGTGAGTAACCAATCATATACTGTGGAGAAAGATGGCAGAGATGGTGAGAGGGGCTAAACACAGGAACTCACAAACAGTAAGGGAGTGACATTGTGCACTTTCTCGGAGCAAGGTGTGTTAGGAACTTCTGTGTCCAATTTTACATAAAACTGGTTTCTGTTGGAAGCGTGACTTCCCGATGACAAGAGGGAAACTTTACTTATCAAAAATTAATAAATTTAAAAGGCTCTTTCAAAAATAAAATTAATACCACTATTCAGGGGGAACAAAGATACTGCTCAATGTATGCAGGCTGAAAGAACTTGAAACCGATTTAGTGAGCTTATTTGATAATACAAAAATAAGTAACTATCTCTCAGATACAAGACTGTTATGTGACTTTCAATTGTTCAATGTAAACGAACATAAATTTGGTTAGATAAAGAAAGCGAATAGTCTCTCTTCCCATTACCAAATACCAAATTTCACGCAAGAAATTGCGTCAAAGCCAAGGAACCCAAGTCTTGTAAAAAGGGGGATAATACTGAATGAACCAACTTCCACAAGCTGCGATGCAGGTACGGGGCAACACCTTAATTGGATAGATTTATGAGGATGACTTGGGAGGACAATGTGCAAATTACATTAGCATACACAAGCCACCTCAAGCGTCGTCGTCGTTGTCGTTGTCGTCGTCAGGGACTCCATAAAGGGTGCATAAACGAGGAGAGAGAGAGAGAGAGAGAGAGAGAGAGAGAGAGAGAGAGAGAGAGAGGAGAGAGAGAGAGAGAGAGAGAGAGAGAACCCTAACGCCCTCGAATGACATCAGATTAGAGGCTCACACTCTATTATCCGAAAATTAAAACACCTTCATAGAGGTTTAGCTCCTGACTCCGGGTCAAACAATTTTGGAGATTACGTAATTTAAGGATTAATTGTTCAACTTTAAAGATGTAATTTCTTTTATGTCAAAGGAATTCAGAATTCACTAATTGAGACTAAATGATTCCATTTGAAAATGGAAATGTCCAATTTTGCTTATGATTTAAACTGCATTGCATAAACTGCGTTTTAACTCCATATTTATGCAATGTAATGTCTAATAATGTAATATATATGCATGCATTAGTATATATATATTTATATGTATATATATATATATATATATATATATATATATATATATATATATATATATATATATGTGTGTGTGTGTGCATGCATATGTATATAATGTATACATAGATGTATGTGTATATATTTCATTTTTATACTATTTACATATTGATTAGGCACATATTTAGGAAATTTATGAAGAGACTTATTATACTATTACTGGTCTTCATATTTGGCTACTTTTAGCAGATAAAAGGCTTTATAATTACTTAAGGGATTTCATCCGAGATTTACACATCTGAGAGAGAGAGAGAGAGAGAGAGAGAGAGAGAGAGAGAGAGAGAGAGAGAGAGAGAGATTTCACCCGCTCTTTATACATCAAATTAATGGTATTCCTTTAAAAATATCTTTAGTTGAGATATTTATAAATTAACGCATATTAATCTTATGGGTTTTATGATGGTATACAGTACCTCCATCAACTATCTTTTTGTCTTTATATACTTTAAAGTGAATGTTCTTTGGAGAATTGATGATGAAATGAGACTTGATGGGGCACCTTTTGTTAAAATCTGTGGTGTAATTCAATAATAATAATAATAATAATAATAATAATAATAATAATAATAATAATAATAATAATAATAATAATAATAATAATGATGATGACAAGAAGAAGAAGAACAACAACAACAACAACACCACCTCCCTAAATTTTTGTTTGACCAAAAATTGTCAAGTACACGAAACCATTAAGTTTCAAACCACATCATCAAATTTATTTAACATTTAGCTTACAGCAAAGAGTAAAATTATATAAATTTGGAATAACACTTAAACGTCGTTTCGGAAATAACCAAATGTTGCCAAATAAGTTTTCGAATCTTTTTAGCAAAAATAACTCTGAACTAGTGTTGCAATATTCACCTAAAAATATAATTTCCATGTAAATATAGTTTAGTTATAGAGGTTGTGGAATAATATTTGTCACTCGTCACAGTGTAAATAGTTTCAAAATAACAATTTTACTGTAAACGTTGCCAAGGCAACACTTCATCCAACTCTCGCACCTGTCTCACTATTGAGAAACTCCAACCATCCACCATTCAGAAATTCATGTCTGATTTCTGCTACACCTACTAATAAGAAGAGAGTCAGAGAAGTGTAAATAACAGCATCTGCTACAAAAGAAAGAATAATGAATGAAATTTCTAAACTCGAATAAAATCGGCATCAGATTCAAAGGGGCAAGGAGCAGATACTAGAATCGTGAACTGCTTTCATCTTTCCTTGTCAGATAACAGGTATTAAACATGTTCCATTTCACAAACGGATTAAATTTCCTTTCGTCGATTTTCACAAGGGATACATATTTATAGTCTTCTTTGTCAAGAATTTTAAATAAATGTAAAAGATAGAAAGAATAAATGTAAAATATCAAAATACTGGAATCGAATGAAGGTTAAACAACATTTTGTTCAATAAAAGCGTTTCAGAGAATGATGAGGCCTTTTTGCTATATTGAATATGTTGTGAACACAGCCATCTTAAATCTTTTATTATAAAAAATACAAGAAAGACAAGTGATTACTCTAACATAAAATGTAAACATACCAATAAAAACATCTATAATTACTACTTGTATGAAATGAAGCATAAAAACCTCAATAATGAAAACCCAAATCAACTTCATCACAATTATCAAAAAAATGACATAAAATTTTTTCATAAGCTAAGGCCAGCAGCAGTTTAACTCATTGTCAAGTTAATTGAATAATGCACAACCTCCGAACCACTAATAAAAATAATAACGTTCGATCCTTGATGACATGCAAATTTTCATAAGAGAGAAAAAGAGTTGGATATGCTACTAATATCCCTGATTGGCGATTTGAATATGGAAATAAGACCGGCTGCAGAGGGATGCTTTCCTAATATTCCATGCTAATTAAAATCGTGTTTAAACGATTGATATCAAACAGATGCTCTCTCGTATTCCAATAATGAGTCTCTCTCTTTCTCTTTTTCTTTCGTCTGAAATAGAGCGGGGTTGGCCTTTTATCAAGCTATAGATGCTTTACATTAATCCATAAAGCATTCGATTTATCGAAGTATATGTTTGGAGAGTAATTTAATCACAATTTTACTTCTCTTAATCTTGAATAGGAGCATATAGAAATACTATAATGTGCATGTAAGGACTTATGAAAGCCTTCTGAGAGAGAGAGAGAGAGAGAGAGAGAGAGAGAGAGAGAGAGAGAGAGAGAGAGAGAGAGAGAGAGAGAGAGAGAGAGAGATAGAGAGAGATTGGTTTAACAACATCCCCTTCTACAATACATGCAATACATATAGACACAAAACAGAATCAGTTTGGAAATTGTTGTACAAATTGTAAAAATGTTACCGCTGCCTGGAAGATACGCTTTCTTCGAACAAAATATTAAGGCTGGTTAACTTTACCAGATACTAATCCTTATTCATAAATTATCCCTTTTCAGAATGTTTTCGAATCCTTCAAAACTGTTTATCGTTCTTCAATAAACCAAACCATATTTAAATATAAAGTCGTAAGTTTCATTAATATCTTACATATTTTCACATATCAATAGAGTAACATTATCTTGAACGTAAGTACCTACTTTTTGAACAAAAAAAAAAAAAAAAAAAATCGGATATTCTCCATGCACGTTAATTTTACTGTTCTTACATGTTAAGAAAACGCAACCGATATTAATCATAGTCTTGAGTTAATTTATTCTAATTTCGAAAATAAAGGAATCTGCACAGGATTATGGCAAGAAATACTTTGTCAATAATTTCTGTTACCGTAGTAATGTTTTTTATTATACATCTTTGGGAAACAATCTAGTGTAAATCCTGTTTAAAATTAAACGCACGAAAAAAACATCTCGTAGGTTTAAATATCGTTAAAATACATAGTTGCAAATGGTGATTAACTATCAGTTGTATTCACTAATATACTTGTAAATGTTACATATAATCTAGAATTGTTACATAACATATGACTCCTCTTGAAATAAAGTATAATACGAGAGATCATTACGTGTTAAGAAATTATACACATACAGTAACTCAAGAATATATACTAAGACTGAACAGGAACAGTTGAAAAAAAAAAATGCTTGGCCATAAAAAACACAAGCATAATAACAAATTACTCTCATAACTAAAGCCTCTTTAAAATCATACCAAACTTGACATGTTTCACATAATCCAACCACCGCACATTAGCTAAAGGCGGCTTCTTCATTCATACAGCCCCATCTAAAACTTTAACATTAAGGAGGAGAGAGAGAGAGGGAGGAGGGGAGGGTGTCACTGAATGGAGTCGCCAGAGTTCTACAAACTTTGCGAATTTCAAATGGACAAACTTAAAAGCAAAAGTTCTACGACACAGCATTAATGTGAATGCTTAATTCGAGGCAGAACACAGCAGCAGTGGCGTTACTGTGTAGACGCGACTCGATTTTTTGGTTGTTGTTGCTACTGGTGTTGGTGAGGTTCTCGTGATACATTCGGGTTTTATTCTATGAAAGATTTCTTTGCCCACTTTGGAAATTGGTCCATGTAATGTGTACCCTTCTAACGTTTGCTTAACAGTTTTAGACATTTTGTTAGGTTTTCTCTCATATTTTAGGCTGAATAATAATGAACACGTCTTGTTAGGTTTTCTCTTATATTTTAGGCTGAATAATAATGAACACGTCTTGTTAGGTTTTCTCTTATATTTTAGGCTGAATAATAATGAACACGTCTTGTTAGGTTTTCTTTCGTATTTTTGGCTGAATATTTATGGACACGTATATTTAGGCGATATAGTGTAAAGAACTAAATGCTACAAACTATTCGTCACTATCTTGGAAATATCCTTATCATCATCAGAATTATCATAGACCAATTCAGATCTTCTTGAATTCATTATCCGTTTAAAAGGAGAGAAGTCAGTCACTAACTATCCACATAAGAGGCCGCAGATTATATAAACCAGGGACAATAGTAACACTTTGGGATATAAGCTAAATACAACTATGAAAGTTAGGTTTCCAAATACCAACCATTTCAAGGATTTTAATTTCACGATCTTAAAATACCAAGCATCAGCATCTATCCTTATAAGATATCAATAATAATAATATCCATTTCCCACTCAAAGCAAAAGATCAACTATAAAATGGTAACACGCGTTTGGTAGCAAAAAGGGAAGAGATCATCTTTGAATCTTTCCTTCTGACGGGTTCAGCCATTTTATCTGATGCCCAATCACAAAGTTACATGAAGGAGACGTCCAAGAAGTCGAAGAATGGGACGTTTGGATATTCATATTGGAATTTGAGAGAGAGAGAGAGAGAGAGAGAGAGGAGAGAGAGAGAGAGAGAGAGAGAGAGAGAGAGAGAGAGATTTATAACTTGATAGAATGTACGTTGGATCAACTCATTACAGCTGCTTCTTTGGCACCAGTTGATCGCATAACATCGTTGTAAAATGAAATATACAAAATAAACTTACAATAAAAATTTAATGTAATATACAGCTAATTTCAAAATCGCATGGGCACAGCATATTGAAACCAAAACCGCAACATAGTCTTTAGTCAATTCTAAATTATTATTATTATTATTATCATTATTATTATTAATTGCTAAGCTACAACCCTAGTTAGAATCCAACAAGACAAGAAGAGAAATAATATAGAATAGTGTGCCCGAGCGTACTCTCAAGCAAAAGAACTCTAAACCAAGTCAGTGGAAGACCATGGTACAAAGGCTATGGCACTACCAAAGACTAGAGAGCAATGGTTTGATTTTGGAGTGTCCTCCTAGAAGAGCTGCTTACCACAACTCAAGTCTCTTCTACCCTTACCTAGTGAAAAGTGGCCACTGAACAATTACAGTGCAATAACCCCTGGAGTGAAGAAATACGAACAAGTATTATGATATAAGATTCTCTCACAAGTATGACACAAAAATAATAACCATAAACTAAAGTAAAAAAGCCAAGGGATATAAACACCAAAATGGCGTAGGCTATAAACATCATATTGCTTTAACGATGCAACCGTTTTCACACTTACTTTCCTTGATCTTTTATAGACAGGAATCAGTGCTATAAAAGAAAAGAAAAGGGACATCAAAGTAATAAATTTAAAGTTGCCGGACCATAACCCTTCAGCAGTGATAGATGCAGCTCCCATTCAAGACCTAGCAATGCTGGATTTGAGTTCGAAGTCCCAAGAGAATCTGAGGGAAGTGTTCGGAAGTTCTTCGATTACGGGAAAGATATGGAAGACGGTGCCGAATCCGGCGCCATTTAATACCCATATAAATAAAAAAAAAGTTTCAGGCAGGATATAACCAGCGCATATGCTATACAAATAAGGTATTGGGCGTTCGTCTGTATTTAGCTAATAATAATGTTAATAATAATAATGATGGTAATGGTAATGATAATGATAATGTTAATGATAATAATAATAATATTAATAATAATAATAATAATAATAATAATATTGTTATTACCATTATTATTATTATTATTATTATTATTATTATTATTATTTCTAGCTTATAAGACCAAACGCTTCAACAACGAAAATAGCCCGGTGAGGAAAAGAAGTAATGTAACATGAAAAATAGAATGACTGCTTGTACCCTCAAGCAAGAAAACTCTAACCCCAGATAGTGGAGAATCGTGGGTACAGAGGCTATGGCACTACCGTCGACTAGAGAACAACGGTTTGATTTTGGAGTGTCTTCCTTCTATTGCACATACCATGTTAAGCAAAGTTTATTCTAATAAATTATAAAATGGCACTGCGGGGAAAAAGGAAAAACTAATTGAAAATCACAAAGAGAGAGAGAGAGAGAGAGAGAGAGAGAGAGAGAGAGAGAGAGAGAGAGAGAGAGAGAGAGAGAGAGAGAGAGAGAGAGAGAGCCCAGCTATCCGTCAAGCCTTGAAAAAATATCATCCCAGATTCTAATAAGGCAAAGAAACGTCCAAACTTTTTAAATTATGATTTCCTCCAGCTACTCTGCCACGACAAGGAAATGAAATTTAAAACATGGCCATAAAGACTGCCGCTCTTTTCACTAAGCAGATTGACCAGCAAAAAAATAAAAAAAAAATAAAAATCTACATCAAAATTGGATTTAGAGGCAGACCACTTTCGTCTGTTGTCCGACATTTTTTTTCTCACTATATTTTTTCCTGCCATTTCAGAAGCACTTTGGAGTTCTAGTCACGATGGTTATATACATAATTTCTTATGTTCATTCACCAGGTGAAAATGAATATAAAAAATCAAACGTTCCGCGACGGCACCTAAATAACGTAATTTTACTCAAGTTGGAATTACAGGAAATATTATTCTACTAAAGGCATGGTTGAGGATGGAAGGTGGGGAGGGAGTGAAGAGGGCTTGGGAAGAACCTGTTATGGGGAGAAGATCGATAGAGAGACAGAGAATTAGATGGCGAGATAAAGTGAAGGATGATATGGAGAGAAGAGATTTGGTGGAAGAGGTCGCATCAGGCAACCGGCCCCTTAATGTAAGGATAACGGTGGAGAAGAAGAAAAGATTATTGTACTAAAGATGGCATAAATAATGGCTCTGATGAATGAATTACTGTCATAGTTTTCATGATTGAAGTACTATAAAAGTAGTGCCTTGCTTTCATTGTTACTTACCGAAAGAGACATTAGCCTTACGGACATTGTAAATTTAACCTTCAAATGTGCTGTAATGTCTCCACATTTTGAAGTATCAATACTTTTCTCGTTAGCCAGAAAGAAATGCCTTTCTAATATGGTACCATATGCATAACAATACAAATTTCTAAAAAAGGAGCTGCTATAGAGCCCTGGTAATTATTGAAAAAAACACGATGTTTTAAAAATACATAATTATCAATTTCAATTCACACTGGCTGGTTTTCTAATCTTTTAGGAAAAACTGTGATTAGAAAACAAAACCAAAACTCTAAAATATTAATGATGCTCTTTAAGTAGTTTTTTTTTTTAACAATAAAACCAATAAATGGCTAACCCATTAAAAAATCAAAATTCATAACACAATCTTTTCATGTAATCAATAAATAACTTCGAAATGGTTCTGATGAAGAATTAGAATTTGCTTATACGTAATTATTCATCTTCACTTCCATCAAGAATGATCCTATAGAATATAATAGTAAAACATATTGCTTGATTTCAAGGTCGCTAGAATTCCTTCATTGGAAAATCTACTATAATACAGAATAAAAATAGAGGGACACTCAGTAGAGAACAGATCTCCTCCTCAGCAGCTTATTTCTCGACCTTCTACTTGACCTTGACCTTTGACCTTAACATGTATTAATTGGCGTATATTTTCATACATTCAAATATGCACCAAATTTAAAGTGTCTGTGATAACGATCTCCAAACGTATGGCTGATTACGTTAATTAGATATTTTCCTTGGCCGTGACCTTGACCTTCCAAAATCTAATTATTTCCATCTTTATACGTAGCAGTTAATCCCTGCAAGTTTCATTACTTTACGATTAAAATTGTGGCCAGGAAGCTGTTCACAAACAAATATACACACGCACAAACAAAAACACAAACGGGGTAAAACATAACCTCCTTCAAAATTCGTTGGCGGAGGTAATCAACGGAAAATTAATAGCAATTTGCAGATACGACAAAAAAAGCATATAGCAAACGCATGCAGTCTAGAGTTGTCAGGAAATTGGTTATTTTCATTTCCCTGTCTCCTGATTTTTTTTTCTCTTAATCAGATAAAACATGCGACACAAGAGCTGAATAAACATCAATGTGAGAAACGATAAGGAAAAAAGGCCTATTATTGAGATGACGTTTCAATAATCATTTTCTTCTCGATTGGTATCGTCTTTAAAAAGAAAATGATTTTTTTTTTATGCTTAACACTAATGAATGATGACAGATAATGTGGGTGAAAGATGGATGATATTGAAAGTGATGCTTACAGTATCATCAATGACAATAAGATTTTTGACGTCATCATTGTGAGAAGATATCCTCTAAAACTTTTTATTAAATTAATCGAAGAAAATTCAGATGAAATCCAGATAGACAGTTAATGTAATTTGTCGCAACACAAGCAAATCTCGCATATGTAATACGAATCAGTGAAAATTATAATTGACAGACAAACACGAACAGAAAATGTAAATTAATGAATAGCTAGATGAAATGATAAGAGATCCAGGCTTGCAAATAGAAATAAAAAACATGGAATAATTTCATCAGAAATTCTAGAAGACAGACAGATAAAATGATAGATATGTTCCCAAAACAAGAATGGTTAACACCCAATGGATAAAAAGTTTTTCTTTAGAAAAGTCTATTTTTTCTTAAAAGTCGCTAATAGGATATTTTTGGAGCCTTTCTTTTGTCGGAGTTGCATCTGCTTGTGAATTATCTTCATTTTTCTGCACGTGACCTTTGACCTACGCCTCCGCCATTACACAAATTAGCTCTTTACCATCGCTTGTTTTACATTCAGCCAAAGGAAAAAATGAAGATCCGAAAGAGAAAAAAGTTGGAGGAAGAAAAGGTGGGAGAACAGTTCATTTAAACATTAAATGTTCAAATTAACTTTTGTTCCTGGTCGTACTTAAGAGTACCCAGCAAAGACCTTTGTCATTTAATATTTACAGAATGTTATACTACCTTCTGACCTAAAAAACGAGTCTTTCTAGTGTAATTTATTATGAAATTTACAGCTATATAATAATTTATATCAAATTTTCTACTCCTTTCATAGTCAGTTTTTATGAACAGGACACTAGACTGGAGCAATTTCACCTCGGCCATTTCTAGACTATATATTAAAATGGAAGAAAGCAAAAACAGCTAGGCTTCAAACATATGACGCAATACACCCTAAACTAGAGAAATTATAAATAAAACTTTGATAAGATCACCTCTAAACTCATTTCACCCAGTTCCTAAAGACTGAGAAAATTAATGGAAACACCTCTTGAAGCAGTAAGTGCTGAAGAGGTAAAAAGATTTTTCATTTCTCTTCAAGTATTTTTTTATTCTATCAAAGGTTTTAATAAAGAAAGGTAAGGTTTTTACATAAAATGATCGTGGTCTTTATTGCTCTTCACATTTATGTTCGCCTTAATAGTCCATCTGTTGTGTTTCTATTAAAAAAGGGAATTTTTGGATTTTCCTTATTCCTCAAAAAACAGACAAAGAAAATGCTTCTTTTAGCGACTTTTAAGCTCTCTTCAGTAGGATATATACTCCACAGTTCGATCATGTTGTTTACAACAGTATCAATTGTAGGCATTTTAAAACCCCGAGATTATATCTGCAGTTTTAAAATATCATTCCTAAGTAATATACTTTAGTCCCATTACAATTTGCCCTCTGGTTTAAATATCTGTCAGAAATATAAAACTTCTGCTGCACGTGATCTAGCCTGAAGTTGTGAGCGAAAATCTAAACACAAGACCATCGAATTTTCAAACCATCATCTTCAGGGAGAGACGCTATCACGGTTCAGGAAACATCTTCAACACAATACTTTGCCTATGTTTTATAAAACAATTTCTTTATTGAAAGACATTTTTTTCAGAACACTATTAACAATACAAGAAGTCATATGTAGTTTCGAAAAATGTTTCAACTAGCCTAAACCTTTCTGCAACTCAAAATTACCCTTTAAGGGAAGACTATGGTTTCAAATTAAACCAACAGAGGGAAGACTATAGTTTCAAATTAAACCAACAGAAGAATTTTACTACCATTTCAAGACGGTTTCTTTAACACAAAACCTTGTCAGCAACAAATGCTGTGTCAGCAGAATCATAATTGATTGATTTGAGGTTTTCTGGCATTCTAGCAGACTCATAAAGCTCGTGTCATCAGACTCAAATATTTTTGCGACAATGGACATTCTCCGTAGTTTTCATCAATTTGAAACATAAGATTTTGTCAAAACTTTCAACTTATTTGTAATATAGCCCTTTCGAACATGTTCAAACTACCCAGCATTGCATCGTGTCGGCAATTTAAAAACATCTGCAACGTAAGACCTTGCCCTAAATTACGAACCACTTGGAACAAATGATTTTGACTACCGTTTCAATATGGAAAAAAAAGTTTACCGTTTCAATGGTTTGAAAGAAATATTACTTGTCCACGATTTCAATTATGTGAAACAAAAGAACTTATTTGCAATTTCAATGATACGTGAGGCAAGATCTTATCAACTGTTTCTATTTTATGCAGCACAGTATATTGTCCATTGTTTCAATTATATGCAATACAAGTCTCAGCGATGTCTAAATGTAGTAGGTTGGAAAGTTGTTTGAATAATAGTAACTCGCTTGTCTGTACACAATTTTAGTCATTTTTATCTTTAGTCGGTTATGAACAGAAGATTCAGCTAAATAGGGACCAAATCTCTCTCTCTCTCTCTCTCTCTCTCTCTCTCTCTCTCTCTCTCTCTCTCTCTCTCTCTCTCTCTCTCAAATTTAGATATTCTTAAACAAGTCCGCAAAAATGTGTTATATAATTTAAACATTAGATAAAAACACCATTAGGAGAAAAGCGAATTAGTTTTCATAAGTAGAAATTACAAGAGACTGCAATTGCTTTTTTTATATGTTATCATCAATTTACACTATATTTGCCCATAAAAAATTTATAATTTTTGGCACCCTACATAATCAATGAATTCATAAATTATTTTGTCCGTTACCCCCAGCTGAAAAATTGGTTCCTCTACAAGAGTAATGGAAGTAACAATCTTGTAACATCGTCCATAATATACACTCATTATTTATGATATTCACCGCTGTTGAGGAATGATAACCCAACTGAACTATTGTCTAATTCAAGGGAATCAAGAGCATGAGATTTTAGTTCTCCCAAAACAAAAATAGTTGCGTAGGAGTTTCTTTCACTTACTGTTTAGGTATATGAGCTATATCAGCGGGTTGCAATCATACATGGTTCAAAAATAAATAAATAAATAAATACAAGATGAAAAAATAAAAAAAAAAAATAAAAAAAAATAAAACTAGCATACACTTTGAAAAACATTTACACCGTAAAATTGCTATCATCGACAATACCCATCTCGCCTGGATTTACAATGGAATCCAATCAATGGCATTTCAAGGGTAATCATTCGGTATCAAAATTATTCTTTATAAACTGGAACTCTCGGTAGACTAGTTGATGAAGCGGACCTTTTTTCATATAGCTTGACTGTTGTAAAAATTAATAGCTACGTAATTAACACAATCCACGCGGAAATTTCGGCAAATCTGAATATCCTAATAACTGAAAGCCAGAGTTTTTCGTCTTCATTCCGAGTAGTCAAAATATACTTCATTGGGGGCAGAAGAAATGCCGGTCCAAAAACTCGCATAATGAGGAAAGTTGGTGTAATCAGAGATTTGTCTGTACTGTACATCACAGCAAATTAATTCTCTCTCTCTCTCTCTCTCTCTCTCTCTCTCTCTCTCTCTCTCTCTCTCTCTCTCTCTCTCTCTCTCTCTCTCTCTCGAATCTTTTTGCTTAGAGAAGTTTAATACAGATCTCTCTCTCTCTCTCTCTCTCTCTCTCTCTCTCTCTCTCTCTCTCTCTCTCACACACACACACACACAAAACAAGGACGCGCGAGTGCAAAAATTAGTCCAGAAGCGTCATGTAAAACACACCAAAACACCTTCAGCAACTTTTAAAAATCAAATATAATAATTTTACATATACGGCTATACCCCACATTCAGAAAATTCCAAGACTTAATTAACGATGTAAAATGTGGGTTTTAAACAATACCAGATTTCTTTTTATTTCTAGAATTTTCGGAGATCCTAGAAGAGATTGAAGCTTTTTTTAGCAGCCTGGAAGTATACGGTATTATAGAAGAACATTATGAAAAACAAATAAAAACATCGATTATTATTATTATTACACTCCAAGCTACAGCCCTAGTTGGAAAAGCAAAGCCCAAGGGCTCCAACAGGGAAAAATAGCCCAGTGAGGAAAGGAAAAGGAAATAAAAAATAAGCTACAAGAAAAGTAATGTTGTCTTTTGAGGTGTTGTTTACGCACTTAGGTAAATAAAAAAAATGCACACATTTATGTCTACAAGGAATCAGCATACGGCAATAAATGAGAATCTGCGGTTACGTTAAATCTTTATTTCAAGTGAAAAGTGGATTCATGATATCTTCAAGTTTATTATCCATTGCCTCCATCAACTATGAATATAAAATATGTCAATGAAATCTGATATCTAGTCTATGAAAGATTCCATTTGACACTTTTCTATGAAATTGATAGAAACCACTCTCAGGTTCACACTTTAATCAACTTTCTCTTCTCTCTTCTATTATATTACTTTAGAAATCACTTCTATCCTTAATATCCTCGTTTACATCATTTCCCAAAAACATTCCCTACGAAAATAGTTAATAGAAATTACTACTTTTTTTAGCCTTTTGTCTTTTAATACTAAATTTCTAGGGACAACGAAAATAAATAAAATTTAATTCTTCTTACGATATAAAACTTTAAAATTAAGTTATATGAATATTCTTTCAATTGGGTCATCCATTATATTTACTCTTAGTAATGATCAGCTGGTATTTTGTATTGTAGTTATTACTATCATTAATATATCTTTTGCACATTTGTTCGCAGAAGTACAAATCTAATAAAAAAGGGTTACAAGAAGTATTGCCTTCCTATCCAACATTAAATACAGAGAGAGAGAGAGAGAGAGAGAGAGAGAGAGAGAGAGAGAGAGAGAGAGAGAGAGAGAGAGAGAGAGAGAGAGAGAGAGAGAGAGAGAGAGAGAGAGAAATTAACTTTGAATGTAGTAATCGGTAAAGATTGACAGCGAACAAACTAATTATATTAAATGCTGAATATTATCCAGCACAATATCTAACACTGTCTCCCTACGTGAAAAGACTGCTCAATAATTCCTTATTACATGACAGCTTTTCATTTTAAAGGATGACTAGATGTAAGTATAACAACTACAAATTTCTATTATAGATTTTAGCCAAACTTCAAATTCACATAGTTATACCAATAATTCCAAATAATTATAAAGATTTTTTTTCTTACCAAATATTCATAATAATATTACAATCCTTTACTCAAGAGATTAACTACTGTGCTGAAATGTAGCCTAATTGTTCACTAGGTACTTCGCACTAGGTAAGGGTAGAAGAGACTCTTTAACTATAGTAAGCAGCTCTTCTAGGAATTAAGACACTCCAAAATCAAACCATTGTCCACCAGTCTTGGGTAGTTTCATAGTCTCTGTGCCATGGTCTTCCACTGTCCTTGAGTAGAGTTCTCTTGGTTGAGGTTGAGGGTACACTCAAGCTCATCAGCCTAATCAATCGGTCCTCTCTTCCTCTTGTTTTTTTTTTTAGTTTTTTTTTTTCCTTTTTTTCGGTGGGGGGAGTATTCGGCAGGCTTAATAGAAAGGCCATGGATGCATGGTGGTTTATAAAGAGGTTGTCTTTTTCCCAACTGTTTCTCTGTCTTCCTCTAAGATATTCCTTTAAAAACCATCGTTACTGTCCTCCCTTCAGTTAAAGTGGCCATTCTGATGGGTACTTAGCCTTGCATGGTATCAGCTCTGCCATGCTGACCAATTCTATCTGAAATTTTGTCTTAAGTCTATGAGTAGTATGAGTCACTTCATATATATTCGCCATGTGTTTTGATTATCATTACTCTTGAGTATATTTTCAAGTATGATGAGTTTTTTTCATTACTTTTAATTCTTATTCTGTCCAGAAATATTGAGCAAAAGCCGGGACCAAAGGCGAAGTCGTCTAATGTACTACAATATCTGTGTTTAACAACCACAGTCAAAGACCGAAATATAGAACTAAACTTGAGAATGGATTTATGAATCAAGTCCTTCCAGCACTCCACATAAGTATGCTTCTACTGTAGGAATGTTGCATTTAGTATTCAGAGCATTACATTACCATTACCCAGAACATTGAAATACCATAACATAAGTGATTACAAAAATATTTTAAAAGGAATTCCAAATGTTTTACCTAAAAAAGAATAATCCTTCCCATGGCATCAAAGTCCAAATAAAACTTGCATAACTATAAGAGACTTTGTTTACTTTACGGAAGAAAAAGAAGAAAGTTGATATGAATTCAAAATTTCCATTCTCTACTTCTCTCCGAATATACATTTGATTCGAACCGTATGTAAATGAAGAGCATATTTTTGAGGACCTTTTCGAATGAATGCCTCTATGACATCTTTTGGATAATGCTCCACATTTCTCGACATAAAATATGCAGGATCCATCTCGAAGAAATATTCTCCATTCTTCGTATGTGGAACACTGTATTACCGTCTCGAACTTGGACTTCTTCCAATATGCGCAAACTGAACATTTCGTTAAATTGGTAATTTCCAGCAATATTTGGAGTAATGCATTTTGGAAAACTTCCTGGAAGGGAACACCAAATAATTATGTTACTGGTGAATGTCAATTGTGTCGTGTATAACTTTTTACCTGTTATTTTTGTGTGTAACTGCAATGATGAAATGAATTAATTGAAAAGTTCCAATTTTTATTAAAAATTATTCAGCAGTACTCCATATTCACCTAAGAGGAGTTGGCTTCGAGATATTCATAACAGCTGTCAATGCCACATTCATCATAATAAAATATGACTTGTAATATGCTAAACCATAAACAAATACATAACCACAAACATTATATATATATGTGTATATGTATATATACACACAAATGTGTATATATATATATATATATATATATATATATGTATATATATATATATATATATATATATATATATATATATATATATATATATATATATATATATATATATATATATATACAGCACAGCTGACGTAATTGATTAGTCTGAACACTAATTTATTAGAAACCCAAATAAAATTCCCCATAAAAATTACTGTAAAATGGATTAACCAGTTTCAGATCACAAAACTAATTAATCACAAATCAATATACATAATTTTCACACAATGATTTTGTACTTACATGCATAAAACCACAAAGAGACAATATAATTAGACCACTCTCAGACTGTGCTGGTCTCCGTTTTAGTTCTACCTGGGTTCAGTTTACCTTTATGGCTAATCATTATCACTAACCTTCTTATTCCTCATGGTGTACATAGGATACCAAAATACACACAATAATAAGAAATAAACAAGAGATAATTGCTTTAGCTTTATACACGTTCGACTCAGGGTAAATTCAAGCGAGCTGCTTTTTCGAATACCCAAGATTTATGTTTATCTTATAGGTGGCTGGTTTCGGTTTCATTTTCATCAGAACGTCAGCCGGGCAAGCCCAAGCCCAACCCGTGGTGCCCAACCACGGCAGTTTAAACTCACGGTCCCGGGCGGGGATTGATCTGCTGCCATGCGAATGCTAGGCGAAAACGTTTCCACTGTACAAGCCAGGAGGCTAAGTACAGTGCACGCTTTATTCCAGAACCGATTTATTCGAGATAGGGAGCGGAATCATCTACCTGTGTGTCTGTCCTTCATGCACAACACGCCATACTGGACCTAAGAAAATACTACAAACATTTGTTAACGATGTATAAAAATTATTCATTCTGAAATTTGCGAAGTATCTCATACACGGGTGTGGAGTTTAATATGATATGAATGAAGAAATTTGTATTACTAATTTTGAGATGAAAAGGAAGGTCTTTCATGGGGATAACTGGGCCACTTTAAACCTTGACTCTGAAATAATTCTGGTCGACAATATGCCTGGTGTTGAAAGCAATGGAGACAATTAATTCTGTTCTTTAATAGATTAAATATATATTCACTTGTGAATGTCAAATACATTTACTTTATATATGTAATTCATTCTCACGCAACGTTACAAAATATGCGGATAAATTATAGAAAAGTTATCAAGACCGGCTTGCCAGTTTTTTTTTTTTTTTTAAACAAACTAATTCTTATAACTATGTTTGGAAAATTTGGTTTAAAAGTTCAGGAAATCAATCAAAATGATCAATTACCTGAAATGCTCTAACTTACTTTTATTTCTACGATTTATAGTTTTATGAGCAATAATGACCAGACTCGAGGTGATAACCGCTCTACAAAAAATATTAAATTATTAAATAATGCAGATGGCTTTCAAATATAGACTTTACACAAAAATATCAACTAAAGCAAAAAAGTGGCTTCAAGCAAGTTTTACCTTATATATTACATAATCACTAAATTCTGCACCTCGATCAACCCTTGCCTGTGCTAAATCGTGGGAAATCTCAAAAGTATCGCATTCAATTAAAAAAATACAAAAGACACTTATGTGCTCTTACAGGTAGAGCGAGTGTCCAAATTATACAATTGTTTTCGAACAACAGATAATCATATATAAGTATTTGATGTTGTTATAAGCAGATTATTTAAGAGTTTCAGGCTTAGTAATCAAACTGAGTGACAAAACAGTGATTTTACAGTTCTTTACACTTCGTATCTTTATATCAATTCAAACACAATAATGATACTAGGCTTAGACAATTATCTTAACACTTGAACAATTCACACAGTTGATTATTGAGATCAGAGAAATACGACAGTGCGAGAGAACAGAGGGATCAGTAGCCGAAGGATAAACTTAATATCGGATCTGCATTCCAAAGGATGTTGTAGTATACCAACCGTGTGTCACACGATCGTACATAGTAACGACATTTATCTTTTTTGTATATAGTCTCCTTTGTATCTTCGCTCTCCCCTCGCACTGATAACGACCTGAATCAACTTGTCTGTTTTTCTCACCGTTAAATGTTAACAGAAACCGTTGTTGGTTGAACAGGAAACAGCCTGTTATATGTTATGGCCTTCTTGCCCGGAATTGATGTATATATAAACTGATGTTCTGTAATAAAGTTTCTCAGTTGCTTTCATCTCGCCTTTTGAGTCACAACCTACTCTTGGCTCGTCACAGTAGTTATCAAGTTGACTACCTAGCAGTGTACCTCCGCAATGCAAAATTAGCCTTTATATACCCCCCCCCCCCCCCCTTGGGTACTTATTTTACAGCTGTCACGTGATAAATTATAAAAAAACTCCTCCCAAAATGACTTACTAAGAATCTTTGTAATAAAGTAAGTTAGTTTACATACTAAAATATTCCTATTCACATAACAACAATTTCCCAAAAGAAACCTTTATTTACTTTGATATATAACCTAATTTCCGAATCGAGACTCATTACAAATGACGTCACTTTCTATATAAGCTCCACGTTCAGAATTATTATTCGATTTAGTAACTCCTAGAGTTCCTACATTGCAATAGATTTATCTTGAACCATGGGAGGTGTATGCATCGGAGTAGATTAATTATAAATCTTAATTTACGTTATTGATAAAGATTTGACTGAGCATTTACGTAACAATAACTTTATGATGAAAATAAATATAAATACTATAAATATAAATACTACATTTATTACTCATATCATCGTAATGAATTTAAGCTCTTCATAGATACCTCATAATCTTCACCTCGAGATATTATTTCTAACAATGTTAACTGCATTTATACAAAGTCATTCATATTTTTACTTAACTTACCTCAACATGCAACAACGACAAAGGATCAAATTAAATTACATTCGGAAAAATTTTCATACAAATATATTTATATCCAAGAATTACGAAAAGGCTTCAATAAATCAAATTTAAATTTACTAGTTAAATTAGGCTTAAAGATGTGTATAAAACCTAAATCAAAAGAGAGAGAGAGAGAGAGAGAGAGGAGAGAGAGAGAGAGAGAGAGAGAGAGAGAGAGAGAGAGAGAGAGAGATTTGCTGTGATATAAACACAAATCTCTGGTTATACTTGAACTTATTCATTATGCGAGTTTCTTGCACGGGAATGTGTTCCAGCATTTCCCTCATGCAAATGAAATACATTTTGCCTACTCACAATGCAGACTAAAAACCTCCAGCTTTCTGTCATCAGGACATTCAGATTCACGGGAAATCCGTTGCGAGTTGTATTAATTACCTCGCTATTCATTTCTAAATCAGTCGGAAATATATTAGGCAAACCTCTGCTTAATTAACTTTATCATTAAAGCGTCAATTGCAGATTTCGTAAAATTACAGCTATTGAATAAAGCTTCTATGTTTTAATTAAGTTTCAAAACTGTAACACACGGGAGGAGAACCTTTACTTAAAGAAAAAAAAATTCTGCTTTCATTGTAGAGAAAATCAAAGCTGCCAGCCAACGTGTCGTGATTCCTTCAGGTAACGTGTGCTTGATACAAGAATCGATCCCGGCCTGATGCCAGTCATTCCTCTAAGGTGTATATGAACACCAAAGTCTGTGCGTTATCGAGAGAACGGTTGTAGGTAATAGCTATAGACCTTGGGTAATAGCATCCTTAAGTAGGAGCCGAAGAAATGGGGGATTGTACCCCTCCTAGTACGCCCCAATCAAATAGTAATATATTATAATAATTATTATTATTATTATTAGTATTATTATTATCATCATTATTATTATTACTTGCTAAGCTATAACCCTAGTTGGAAAAGCAGAATGCTATAAGTCCAGGGGGCCCAACAGGGAAAATAGCCCAGTGAGGAAAGGAAACCAGGAAAAATAGTTTTAATAACAGTAACTTTAAATACTTCCTATATAAACTATAAAAACTCTAACAAAACAACAAGAGAAATTAGATGGAATAATGTGCCCGAGTGTACCCTCAAGCAAGAGAACTCTAATCCAAGACAGTGGAATACCATGGTACAAAGGCTGTGGCACTACCCAAGATTAGAGAACAATGGTTTAATTTTTGAGTGTCCTTCTCCTAGAAGAGGTGCTTATCATAGCTAAAAGAGTCTCTTCTACCCTTACCAAGAGAGGATAGTAGCCACTGAACAATTACAGTGCAGTAGTTAACCCCTTGGGTGAAGAAGAATTGTTTGGTAAATTTACCATCCAGCCGTGTGCGGAATGGACAGTGTCGAAGAGACAAAGTGGCGAAAAGACGAAGTGTCGAAAGAGAGATAGAATAACGTATCCATTTATCTAATGACCTAATTAATCTTTAACTATATAACAATGTTTACATTGATATATCCCTACATACTCATTCTTGAGAGAGAAATTGAGAATAAAGTATCCAATTGTCTAATGACTGAAATTAATCGTTATCAAATTAACCTTTAGCTATATAACATTGTTTACATTGATATATCTTTTACATATATACAGTTAACTTCCTTCGAGATTCAAAAGTTTCGATTCAAATTTCCATTATACCAAACCCATCATAATGGAAATAATCAAGACTCAAATGGGTGGAAAGAAACTGCTACACGAAGGCTATGCATATGTTGTGTGATTAATGTAATACGTGATAAAGTGATCAATGAACAATTTTGTTGGATATGTAAAAACGACACCATTGTAAGGGCAGAAAAATAACGCACGGTGAAACAATTTGCAAAACTACAGAGCATTCACATCAGCAAGACAGTTATCATATTGGTGCTATAAAAGTTACAGATAAGATTAAAATTCCTTCTCAATAGTCTGAAGAAATTCCAACCTATAATAAATCAGTGTACACCCAGCAACAAAACCGGTGTCGCCTCGCCAGACCCGACTTGGATAAATCATGTCCTTCTTGCCCTGAAAAGTTGAAAGGTGGCCTGACGTTTA
>NC_090733.1:121343563-121346063 GCF_036898095.1 Palaemon carinicauda | reverse complement strand
TGACTGTGAGAATTGCGTATTACAACTACAGGATCGATAGGAGGCTCTTCGGAACACCTTCATCTACAGCTGGTTTTGGTGGTCGCTGCAGAAGTTGTAGAGCTTTGAAGACCATAATGTACGTGCCTTGAATGATCCTTTGCTTGGGCTTTTTGCAACGATGTCCAATAATTGGAGACTATGGGGAATAAGGAAATAAGGACGGAGACAGAATGGTTCAACAAAACGGTGAGCGACGTGTGGTTCTTCAACAGGATAGTCCCAAAGTTAGACATTGAAGAAAGGACATATCCATGTCATATTGGTAAATATATTGTGTTGCTCGTCGTTTACTTTAGCGTGATGACGTATGTAGAGAAAATTTATTGCATTCCTGTCTCTACCCATCGCCCCGATGGACAAAGACATGGATGCCATCGATTTCTCCGAGGAATCTGACGAACTGAAGACACACGGCACTGAAATATCTCTTGAAATCTAGAAGGAAACTGACAAACTAAGAAAGAATACGATGAAATCTCGAAGGAAATTGACGAACTAAGGAAACTGGAAGATGAAATATCAAAGGAAACCGAAAAACTAAAGATCTTGAAATCTAGAACACACAGAAGAGAACAGCAACGAAGAGCTTTAAAACGAACACGTAAAATAGCCTTTAATGCTAGAGGTAAATCACCTTGAAATAGAAGTAAAAAAAAGCCCCTAATGCGAGAAATAAGGTACCTCAAAATAGAGGTAAAAAACCCTTAATGCTAGAAATAAGGCAGATAACAAAAAGAGGTAAAACAACTACTAATGCTATAAATAAGGCACCTAAAAATAGAGGTCAAAGAGCCTCTAATGTTAGAAGTAAAACACCTTGAAATCGAGGTCAAAAAGCCTCTAATGCTTTATATAAGGCTCCCAAAAATAGAGGTCAAAAGCCCCTAATGCTACATGGCACCTAAAAATAAAGGTCAAAAAGCCACTAATGCTAGAAGTAATGGACCTCGAAATTGAGGTAAAAAAGCCCCTAATGCTATAAATAAGGCACCTAAAAACAGAGGCCAAAGAGCCTCTAATGCTACAAGTAATGAACCTCAAAATCAAGGTCCAAAAGCCCCTAATGCTATAAATAAGGCACCTAAAAAGAAAGGTCAAAGAGTTCCTAATACTAGAAGTAATGCACCTCAAAATCGAGGTCAAGAAGCCCCTAATGCTATAAATAAGGCACCTAAAAATAGAGGTCAAAGAGCCTCTAATGCTAGAAGTAAAGCACCTCAATATCAAGGTCAAAAAGCCCATAATGCTTTATATAAGGCTCCTAAAAATAGAGGTCAAAAGCCCCTAACGCTATAAATAAGGCACCTAAAAATAGAGGTCAAAGAATCTCTAATGCTAGAAGTAATGCACCTCAAAATTGAGGTCAAGAAGCCCCTAATGCTATAAATAAGTCACCTAAAAATAGAGGTCAAAGCGCCTCTGATGCTAGAAGTAATGCACCTAAAAATTGAGGTTAAGAAGCCCCTAATGCTATAAATAAGGCACCTAAAAATAGAGGTCAAAGAGCCTCTAATGCTAAAGTAAAGTATCTCAAAATCGAGGTCAAAAAGCCCATAATGCTTTATATAAGGCTCCTAAAAATAGAGGTCAAAAGCCCCTAATGCTATAAATAGGGCACCTAAAAATAGAGGTCAAAGAGCCTCTAATGCTAGAAGTAATGCACCTCAAAATCGAGGTAAAAAAGAACCTAATGCTATATATAAGGCACCTAAAAATAGAGGTCAAAGAGCCTCTAATATTAGAAGTAAAGCACCTTAAAATCGAGGTCAAAAACCCCATAATGCTTTCCATAAGGCTCTTAAAAATAGAGGTCAAAAGCCCCTAATGCTATAAATAAGGCCCCTAAAAATATAGGTCAAAGATCCTCTAATACAAGAACCAATGCACCTCAAAATCGAGGTCAAGAAGCCCATAATGCTATAAATAAGGCACCTAAAAATAGAGGTGAAAGAGCCTCTAATATTAGAAGTAAAGCACCTCAAAATCGAGGTCAAAAAGTCCATAATGCTTTATATAAGGCTCCTAAAAGTAGAGGTCAAAAGCCCCTAATGCTATAAATAAGGCACCTAAAAGTAGAGGTCAAAGAGCCTCTAATGCTAGAAGTAATGCCCTCAAAATCGAGGTATAAAAGGGCCTAATGCTATATATAAGGCTCCTAAAAATAGAGGTAAAAAAACTCCTAATGCTATAAATAAGGCACCTAAAAATAGAGGTCAAAGAGCCTCTAATACTAGAAGTAATGCACTTCAAAATCGAGGTAAAAAACCCCAATACTATAAATAAGGCACCTAAAAATATAAAGGTCAAAGAGCCTCTAATGCTAGTAGTACACTTCGAAATCGAGGTAAAAAAGACCCTAATGCTATAAATAAGGCACCTAAAAAGGGAGGTCAAAAAGACCCTAATGCTATAAATAAGGCACCTAAAAAGGGAGGTCAAAAAGACCCTAATGATATAA
>NC_090733.1:121316063-121336063 GCF_036898095.1 Palaemon carinicauda | reverse complement strand
GGCTTTTACAAAAACCAACTTACAAGCTAGGGAACCTATCAAGACGTTTTGCCAAAAGACGTTAAAAAACTTGACAATATGGGAGCTATGGAAATTGGGCGGTAATCAGTTCGAGAGCTACTACAAACACATTTACATAGTAGAATAGCATTGCCAGTTCTCCAATAAGTGCTAAAAGCTCCTCTTCTTGTTAGCTTGCGCAAAATAACATATAACTTTGGAGCTAAGAAATCTCTAGTTTTCATAAAAAACAAACGAAACATACCATTTGGGTCTACACCTCCATAAGCATCAAGGTCCATCAACAGAGCTTAAATTTCACGAGATCAAAAAGCTAAACTAGTTGGTTTAGCCTCGGGAAAAACAGGAATGAGGAAGTTCGAGTTTCTCATTATTCTGCTAATATATATATATATATATATATATATATATATATATATATATATATATATATATATATATATATATATATATATATATAATGTATATATATGTATATATATATATATGTATATATATAATATATATAATATATATACATATATACATATATATATATATATATATATATATATATATAAAATGTATATATATATATATATATTTATATATATATATATATATATATATATATATATATATATATATATATATATATATATATACATATATGTATACACTCACACAGACCAGCAAATGCAGCCGTTTGTGGTCCACTACAAGACAAAAGCCTCAGATATGTCCTTATTCACGTCTGGAGTTTGGCCAATTTTCATGACCAAACTCGTCACCGCGGATTGGTGATGGTGGGAGACTTTGGTCTGATGGCTCACATTAAACCGACTCAGTATGATGTCCCGGAGTACGGCTTCACCATGTTGTTTCCCCCATCAAAAAGGGATAGACACACACACACACACACACACACACACATATATATATATATATATATATATATATATATATATATATATATATATATATATATATATATATATATATATATGCAGAAACATACATAACTTAACCCTTTGGCACCCACGTGATACATAGGGCCTCAATGAATTCACGTCATATGTCTCTCTCTCCTATGCCATCTCTCTGAGCTCAACCCAATTCTCAATTCTAATATCCCTTTGCATTGTCATCAGCCACGTTTCTCTTGGTCTATTATCACGTCCTCTCCTGCCCAGCAGCTTCCATTCAGGTATATCCTGGACTAACTTATCTTCCCTTCTTAAAATAGGCACTATCCATCTCCATCTTCATAATGTAACTGTATCTTTCACATTGGGCACCCTTCCCACCCAACACCGGCAGCATTCTTTACATACTGCTGCCATTTGATTCCCAAAATCCTTCTCAACGCTTTACTTTCAAAGGCACAAAATTTTGCATCAGCATGACCTTAGTGTTTCTCTGGTTGATCTCCAATCCAATCTTTCTGCCCTCCAGTACTAACCTATCAATAATTTCCTGCATTGCAGCCGTTGTAGAGGCAATTAGAACAATATCATCTGCGTAGTCAAAATCATATAATATTCGAACCCCTATCAATTGATCTCCTTATTTATTTCTTGCATTACCTTGTTCAAAATATAACCAATCACCATAATAAACAGCAGAAGGGGACAGTATTTCACCTCGTAGTACTCCAGTCTTTAAATGCATCTGTATAACATCTACACATGCTGGGAATCGAACCCGGCCCTCCTGTGAGAAAGCATTTTCCTACACCCAGTCTAAACAATGATGTCATGACTACCTTCTTTCTATTCTAAATGTGAAAATGGTTTTTGTTTTCCTTGAAGAATGCTACTGAATTAGAACAATGACAACCAACAATGCCTAGTAACATTCATTCGCGTAATCAAATACAAAATTACAGAATCCAAAGAAACACGCTCTAAAATGGAGCTTAAAAAGAGGAAACTGAAATTCTACCCAGATACAATTCCTTATACTTAACTATAGAGCAAAAATCATATATATATTCCAGTTACAAAATGTAATGCGGTGAGTTTCCCCCTAAGTCATTACGGATACAGTTCGTTTGTACTCCAAGAGCAACCAACTTCAAAGCGCAACCTTCCCTATAACGGAATACTGTATAAACATTTCATTACAGAAGGTTGACATTCCTTGTCATTAGAGAACTAAGCAAATAGGTTATGTGAATAAAGGAATGATAAGCAAACCTTTGTACAGTTTATCAAAGGTTTGCTACAATAACCATAAATACACTGTAAACACTTAATCATCGTTTCCATATCCTTCGTTAAAAGACAATGTTTGATTGGAAAATAAAAGTATAATCATAATTTAGTCGATGAGTTATTGGGCATCTCTGAGAGAGAGAGAGAGAGAGAGAGAGAGAGAGAGAGAGAGAGAGAGAGAGAGAGAGAGAGAGAGAGATTTAAAACTTAATACGATGTTACGAAAATAAAAACTAATTTCTCCTAATCATACATTCTTTTAAAATCAAACTTATTCAATAAGTTCTGTGCATATATATTTAATCACTGTTCAACAAAGCGTTATCATAAGGGCTTGCATTTATAAATATTTTTAATTCTATGCTTGCTGTTTTTACAAATCAATTTACTTAATAATTTCGGTTTACTTCGATACAGCAAAATTCGAGAGACTATTGAAAAAGTGGAATATGGAAAAGCGCTTATCGTACAAGGCCAGCCATGTAATTAATTTGAAAGGGAAAAAAATATATCTTGGTTAAAAGCTGGAATTCAGTTTGTCCTACATTTGACCATATGACAAGTGGCCGAAATCCCTTTTCATCAACATGTGTAATTTTAAACATTTTCAAAATCTCAGGATGAGGTTTTCATATTTTCGCTTATTTATTATTTAAATTTTCATATTTCCACTTCTTAATTAGATACAATAAAAACATTACCTTATTTTGAAGCCTTAAAAATTGGCTTCAATATCATATACAATACTGGAGTACCTGGTAAATTAGTCATTCTGGGGCTAAATGTCAGGTGACCCAAAAATTACATAACTGTGCATGAAATTCAATGTCATAGGCTTCAAAATAAAGCAAAATTCACCAATCCATTTAATAAAAAGGTGATATCATGAATATCCAAAACTTTTGACCCAGAAATTCCGAATCAAATGGGTTAATAATACAAATTCTGGGTGACATCCACCAGGTCGTAAGCAGGACAAAATATGGCGAGTCCTAGATTCTAACAAAGTATTTTTAAATCCCTTTGTCTAGACTTCGTACTATTTCTACTATGGTTCCAGAATAAAAGCATTCAATATATTCCATTTAGGAATTCCTGACGAACCTGGAAATGGGGGACATATCCGGGTATCAGCTGAAGAAAGATAAACCTGAAATTAATAGAAGGCCTGGCTGTGGATGCTATGAGAAAGAGAGGGATTCATTTTCTGCGATATAAACACAAATCTCTGGTTATACTTGAACTTATTCATTATGCGAGTTTCTTGCACGGGAATGTGTTCCAGCATTTCCCTCATGCAAATGAAATACATTTTGCCTACTCACAATGCAGGCTAAAAACCTCCAGCTTTCTGTCATCAGGACATTCAGATTCACGGGAAATTCGTTGTGAGTTGTATTAATTACCGTGCTATTCATTTCTAAATCAGTCTGAAATATATTAAGCAAACCTTTGCTTAATTAACTATTACACTGAACCGAGAGTAAATTAGTTTGTTGACAAAAATGTATCGATATCTCTGAATAAGGTTCATACTTTAAAAAATACATATATTTACAGATTAATAAGTTTGAAAATTTGGTTTAGCCCTCGTGTGTTCATCGTGAATTCAGAAAGAGTCGCCATTATTGATGAAATTTTGTTCCCTCTTTCCAAGTGCAAACACATTTTCCTTGCCATAAATTTCTTGCAAAACTATATATGAAAGCAAATTCTACGACACTACAGTTCATTTTATATACAGGATAAAACAATCCGATTCTCTTTATATATTAGAATTAAACCTAACAGGTAGGAAAAGATTACATGTGGTGAATGTGCCTCAGTTTAGTTAATGAATGCAAAAACTATTAATTTTGGATAACGTTATTTCCGTTTTATTACATTCTAGTCACGAAGCAACCGAAACCCCAATGCAAATTTCAGGCAAATATTTTTTCTGATATATTATTTGTATTTGATATTCGCCGTCATCCATTGGAAAATGTTTATGCCAATCATGCATTGATAAAAATGCACAAAGCCTTGGATGGAAATTGATACGTTATTAATATGGATACAACAGCAATAGTAAAAGGCTTTTTTTTTTACATATATTAAACATACTCTATTCTAATGTTAAACCATGAAAGACATTTCTAATTGCATTATCTTGAGAAACTTATGGCTTATGTAGACATCTTGAAAAACTCTTGGCTTATGTAGACATCTTTAAAAAAATTCAGCATATGTCCACATCTTTAAAACCTCTTGGCTTATGTACATGCCTTTAAAAACTCTTATGTAGGCATCTTGAAAAACTCTTGGCTTATGTAGACTTCGTTAAAAAAAAAAATGGCATATGTCCACATCTTGAAAAATTCTTGGCTTATGTACATGCCTTTAAAAACTCTTATGAAGGCATCTTGAAAAACTCTTGGCTTATGTAAATATCTTGTAAAAACTCTTGGCTTATGTAAATGCCTTTAAAAACTCTTATGTAGGAATCTTGAAAAACTCTTGGCCTATGTAGACATCTTTAAAACCTCTTGGCTTATGTAGACATCTTTAAAAACATTTGGCTTATGTCCACATCTTGAAAAACTCTTGGCTTATGTAGATGCCTTTAAAAACTCTTATGTAGGCATCTTTAAAAACTCTTGGCTTATATCGACATCTTGTAAAACTCTTGGTTCATGTAGATGCCTTATAAACTCTTATGTAGGCATCTTTAAAAACTCTTGGCTTATGTCGACAACTTGTAAAACTATTGGTTTATGTAGATGTCTTTAAAAATTCCTATGTTGGCGTCTTGAAAAACTCTTGGCTTAAGTAGACATCTTTAAAAACTCTAGGGCTATGTAGACATCTTTAAAAAAATTTGGCTTATGTCCACATCTTGAAAAACTCTTGGCTTATGTAGATGCCTTTAAAAACTTATGTAGGCATTTTAAAAAACTCTTGGATTTTGTAGCTGCCTTTAAAAACTCTTATGTAGGCATCTTGTAAGACTCTTGGCTTATTTAGAGGCCTTTAAAAACTCTTTAAGTAGGCATCTTGAAAAACTCTTGGCTTATGTAAACATCTTTCAAAGATCTTGGCGTATATACAAAATTATACCCTCATATAAACCGCAAAAGAGAACGAACGGGGGTAGGGAGTTTCAAACCTACAGTACATACTTCTGAAGCTCCTGAGTTTTTAATGACATTACATCCATATCTTTTAAAAAGGAATTAACCAACAGCGAAACCACCAAAATATCTATATTAATTCTTTGGAGAATCAACATGGCTATAATCTCGAAATCAGAGCAGCAATATAGGGTTGTGGTGGCCTGTTAGTCACGTCCCTACCTGGTGTTCGCCGGACTGGGGTTCGAGTAACGCTCAAACTCGTTATTTCCTTTAGTTTCTGCAACCTCACCATCCTTGTGAGCTATAAATGGGTGTTTTGGGGGAGCCTATAGGTCTACCTGCTGAGTCATCATCTGCCATTTCCTGGCCGTCACTGGTCCTAGCTTGGGTAGAGAGGGTGCTTGGGCGCTGATCATATGTATATGGTCAGTTCTAGGGCACTCCCCAGCTTGCTGGGGCAATATTACTGTCCCTTGCCTCTGCCATTTATGAGCGACTTTTAAAAAACTCAGGCCTCAGAAAACTCCTATTTTCGAAAAGCAAATGCCATCTGGGTAGATCGACTTCACGCAGAATTTATATTCTCGCTTTATTTTATAGGTTCTCGTCTTAATTTTCATCATAATCTAAGAAATTCTAACATACCGCATCCCTGATAATTAAATGAATAAAAGTAGGTGAGATAATATATCAATTGTTAAAATATGTAGAATCACCCATATTATCTGCATATAGTATCAAGTAATTATGCAGGTTCCGCACCTAAATTTTCAAGATATTAAGGAAAAATTATAATAAGCATAATCTCACTTCCAGCAGTGAAATGGTCGAAATTAAGCCACTTTTAATATAAGGCTGATAAATGTGCTAAAAAAATCAATGCTTCTTATAACATAACAAAGGAATGGACGCTGAGGTGTCATCGGATAGAAAACATTAGCATAATTTATTACTCGGAAACTTCGGGAACTTTTTATCTAATAAAGATTGAAAACAATCTTGCAAAAATCGGTTAAAGGGGACGATATATGGATCAAATTATAAACATGATAAAAATTATAAAAACCCTTTCAATTAACATCTAATGTTTAAAACAAATTATATTCATACAAAAAGTTAGATCTTGAAAGACTGCACAGAAACTTAAAGAATATAATAGAAATATTTGTGATTTCTCTTTGCGAAATAATATTTTCCCATTTGCGCTTGGTAAAAAAAAATGTACTACTGACAACTCTTACCTTCCGAAATAGCAAAACATAAATCCTGTAAACTACAGAATAATGAAATAAAGTTATGACCATCAAAGGCAGGGTCCAAAACAAATAATAAAACGTAGAATACAAAATTTTGAACCGAGGAAATATGTTATATCCCTCCGTCAATTTATAACGTGCCGTCCTCGAACTGAAGGCTGGATTCGCATTTATGTTTTCTAAACCAAATTAATTGAAAGCTCTGCGAATTCATCGATTTCTAGCAGTCAGTCAGAAATGCCAATTCACGATTCGTTTTCATCTTTTCTCGTTTCCAATCTTTCAAGGCTACAGCATTTGTGGGGGATTAATTCTTGCAACAAACTTTTTTTCAATACTCATGTGGAATGCCTTTCCAGTTAGTGCTGTATATACATACTAATAAAAGGAAATATGTCAGGGGACATTCGTTTTCGAGAATAGGGCTACCGAGAAATTCTGATTACTAATAGAAAGCATCTCGATTAAAAGATCAAATGCATTATCATGATGAAGAGATATTTAAGTGCGGGGGTGATTTGGTAATTAAGAAGGGCCAAAAGAAATCCAAAGGAGTCATCTCTAACTCATTCACAAAGCAGACGTAAAATAAGTACTATTTGAAAACACATTAACAAACACACATTTATTAAATATAATCCCATATCGGTTCGGTTCTTTGTGCTTGTTGCATAAAAAAAATTCACAATTCTTACCATCCTTTGCATTTAGATCATCTCATACTCCACCACCCTGTATGAAGTAATAGCAATGCAGTAAATTCTTGCAATCTTGCCTTTTACATCACAAGAACCAATACTGCAAAGTATTCTATTACTTTAATTCCAGCTATAACTAGATTGGGGATTGTCCTTTCTAATCTGACGGTTGAATATGTCCTACAAAAAAAAAAAAAAAAAACGTGTTTTCAAAGGCTTAAAGGCCGTTCATAAATGGTGAGGCAAGGGACAGTGACATTGCCCTATCGAGCAAGACAATGCCCTAGAGACAGACCATATATACATATAATCAGCGCCAAACCCGCTCTCCACCCAAGCTAGGACCAAGGAGGGCCAAGCAATGGCTGCTGATGACAAAGTAGATAGACCTTTAGGCTCCTCCAAAACCCACAATCCTTAGCTCAAAAGGATGGTATGGTTACAGCTACCAAAGAAATTAAAGAATTTGAGCGGGACTCGAACCCCAGTCTGGCGATCAGCAGTCTGGGTTGTCGGCCATCACAACCCCGTTGGAAATCATTTTGTGATTAGCAGGTTGACATGTCTCGTTTTATATGTCAGATTAATGACTGATATCTTTAATGTTGTCATTGTTCTTAACATATTTCAAATCTTGTTTTATATTTCTCATAAATATTCACTCGAACTTTTCTCCTATTTCCTTTCCACACTGTGCTGCTTTCCATGTAAGAGTCCTTGTATTAGTATCCTTCTACTTCTCAAACTAAGGATGTAGCTTGAAGAGTAATGATACACACACATTTGCTATATATATATATATATATATATATATATATATATATATATATATATATATATATATATATGTATATATATATATATATATATATATATATATATATATATATACATATATATATATATATATATATATATATATATATGTATGTATATTACATAGTACTTAATAGAAAAGTTATTATGCATGTTGACTGTAGCATAACCACTCAATATCATCACCACCACCATCATCAACCGTTACTAGTCTATTGCACCATAAAGGCCTCAGACATGTCCTTCCACTTGCTTCTGTTTATGGCCTTTCTGTGCCAGTCCACGCCCGCAAAATTCCTTGGTTCGTCGATCCATCGTCTTCTCTTCCTTACTTTGCTTCTCTTATAATCTCTAGGGACCCATTCCGACGTCGGTTCCTCAGGAAAAAAATTCATTTATGTATTTAAAAATAATCTTAAATTTTCGTATTCATATTTAAAAGAAACTAAAGTTTTCTTTTATCAATTTTTGTTTAATGTTTTCCGAATATCCAAATATTTTTCCATTAAAATTTCACCACCATAACTTATATATTAAAGTGTAGTTCCAAAACTCACTGAAGGGTCGCGGGGTTATCCGAAACACGTGTCGACACCAACAAATAAATGGAGAAAAGTGAATATATTCCTGCTGTTATCCTGAAAACTATCTGCAGGACATTCTATCCAAAAAGACATTTTCTGTCCATTATAAACGTAGAGTAAAATCTCCTGGTATCATATATATATATATATATATATATATATATATATATATATATATATATATATATACATACATATTTATATATATATATATATATATACATACATATTTATATATATACATATATATAATTCATATACATATACAGTATGTACATGAACACATAAGTGCACGTGTATATTTAGGTTAATGTTCCTGTTTATTTATCTATATTCCCCTTTTATCTACGAAACAGTAGGGGAAATTGCTCAAGCAGTAGAGCAATTAATTTTTGCATTGAAGTTTACGCATCGAGTAGAGCAATTTCCTGTACGTTAAACAAATAAACTTTATCTCGTAAATAAAGGTATAACCCAAATGCGGATTATCCATTATATTCCACTATCATGCTATTACTATATAACGATCCAGCCATTTAATATTCAAATAGTCATTAAAATCCTAATGAAAATTCATCTATGATGAATTGACATCTTGAATGATGTAGTGTTGAACGTTACGTATTAATAGTATTTACATTGTTCATATTTTAGGTAAACAGGCCAATGTTGATTTTTCTTGTTTGAGTACAAATATTTTATTGAGAATTCGGTTAACGATTCATGGAACACTTAAGCTAATAACAGAATTTCTTCGTATGACGTAAGATTAAATTCAGGATGATTAAAACACACTCGCATACGTACATAATATATATATATATATATATATATATATATATATATATATATATATATACATATATATATATATATATATATATATATATATATATATATATATATATATATATATATATATATATATATATATATATATGTGTGTGTGTGTGTGTGTGTGTGTGCGAGAGAGAGAGAGAGAGAGAGAGAGAGAGAGAGAGAGAGAGAGAGAGAGAGAGAGAGAGAGAGAGAGAGGCTCTACATTAACCTTATAATTCTCAGCAAGTCAAAAGATAATTGTAAAACCTTGCAAAACTTACAACATATCAGGTATCTAATTCAGTTTAGTCAAAAACTTTTTGTATGGAACCTTTAACAGGTGAGGCGAGATTTCTAACCGCTAGATAATGGGAAAGAGAAATGAACTAATATTATCAGAAAGTTTTCAGTAATCAATATATAAAAGTATCCATTGTAAAACTATTTTCATTGGACAAAGTTAAAAAAATGAAGGAAAATCCCACACATTGAACTAACTGGATAAACTTCCAATTGAATATTTAATGGGGGTATTTCAGGTCATCCAAGTGTTATTCTCTTCCAGCCCTATTATTATTATTATTATTACTTGCTAAGCTACAACCCTAGTTGGAAAAGCGGGATTATATAAGCCCAGGAGCCCCAAGAAGGAAAATATTCCAGTGAGGAAAGTAAACAAGGAAAAATAAAATATGTTAAGAACAGTAACAACATTAAAATAAATATTTCCAATATAGATTATAAAAACTTAACAAAACAAGAGGAAGAGAAATTAAGAAAGAATAGTGAACCCGATCGTACCCTCACGCAAGAGAACTCTAACCATATACGATGATTCCAGCCTAAGGATTTAAATGTCAGGCTTTAAGAGCATGTTACTCGCACCTAATCCGATCCCCAATCAGAGTATATTGGACTTAGAAATCCGAATTTACATCGCCCGCCTTCGAGTAACATATCAGGCCCTTAGAGCTGCAAACAGGCACTTCCTGCTATTCCCAGCTGTTTACTCACGAAGCAAACAAGATCCATAAGGTGTTTATTCAGAGCAGCTCCTCGGGGTGTGTTTAGGAGGAGGGCTAAGGAAGGCAGCAGAATTTCCTTTGGTACTGGTTGTTACCATGGGAACTTCGAGGAAAGATGGCCTCTTTGTATATCGGTGCAGAGAACATGCATATGCATCGTAAAACACCAAGAAACCTTAATTACTGATATTACAAAACGATCTGGCTTGCAATAGTAGTCACAGAAGATAGCTCATCGATTGATATTGAAAAAAGAAATTGTATGTGCGAGTGCATGCGAACACACATTATATACAGTACACACACACACACACACACACATATATATATATATATATATATATATATATATATATATAAATATATACAAACCCAGCATATAGAAGCAGACGCGCACAAGCACATTACATAATATATCCACGAAAGGAAAAGGGAAAAGTCAACTACGTTCGTCTAATGTCATTATTGGACAAATGTATATTTTGACAAGAAATGGGATCCCTGTGAAGTCAGTTTCTACATGATCACACATAAGTCTGATTTTTTACAACTAAATGAAAGGGTAGTGCTTACATATAAACTGCACAATGAAAAACATGTTATCTAAAATAACTTTCAAAATCATATTAAGTTAATATAATATGTAGTATTTCAAGTTCAAAAGGCAATTCCTTTCATATCATCCACATATCTAAAGGAATATCTATTAAGAAGTGAATAGCAAAGGACAGAAGTCTTACAAGAATACCCAAATAAAGCCTTGGTTGTGCATTGGCTTAAACAGATCGTCTTGTCGAACGTTGAGACAGTAATCAATATTGATACTTCACAGACAGAAAAATGTTTTGGAATCCATATTAATTACCTGCACCAATGGTAAATCTCTTAATCTAAGGCAGGGTCTGTTTTCAAGTGTTCCTGTATCATCCTCTTTTCTTAAATAGGACTTATCTGGGATCATCAAGAAAGTGACCTTAGAGCAATTCCATTTCCTGTAGAAATACACTCTATTTGTGTTTTCATCATAATCATCATCATCATCAGTACTATTATTATTATCATTATTATTATTACTATTATTATTATCATTACTAGCTAAGGTATAACCCTATTTGGTTAGCCCATTGAGGAAAGGAAATAAATTAACTAAAAGAGAATTAAAGAACATCTAAATAGGATATTTTAAGACCAGTAACAACATCATAACATATCTTGTATATATAAACTACAAAAAGAGACTTATGAGTTTGAGGGCGTCAATAGATGAAAGTATTAACTCCGATCAAAGATTTTCACATTTTTTTTCGTGGCTAGATGCATTTTGTCTCATGTCACCCGTCATGATTTTTACACCCACACACACACACACACACACACACACACATATATATATATATATATATATATATATATATATATATATATATATACATACACTATGTATATACATATATATATATATATATATATATATAGATACATACACTATGTATATACATATATATATATATATATATATATATATATATATATATATATATATATAATGTATAAAACCAATTAAAAATAAGGAAAATTGAAATTACTGAGTGAAACCTGACCGGTATCGTCTCAAGGCATCAACCAGAGTTCTTTTCTTTGTGGTTTATTGTACCTGAACGGAACAGAAGAGGATTATGACGTAGGGCTACAGGAGTCATGACTGCTCTGGTCTCAGCACTGACCTCAAAAGGCGGGTTTACACAGTCGAACGGTTCGTCCAACGCGGTTCGACAGACAAGTGTTTGAAGTGATGTTCGAACGTGTGAACGGGGTATTTGGTTGTCGAACACGTTCGTCGAACGGTTAGAAGAGAGTCTGTTCTCGCCTGACTTTTGTGGGCGGGCTTCTTTGTCCACAAACGTTATGCATTTGTGACTGACTCCGTCTCTTCGAACCATTTTACAATCAGGTTCGACAATCCGTTCGATGTAACCGATGTGAAGGTGCACGCTTCGCCTTACATCGACGATTGACCAATTTGCTTAAAAAGACGACTTTAGCCATTGAAGAGTCAGAGTTGTTGTTGGAAGGTCATAGCCGAGAGCCGGAACGCTGTGCATTAGTCCAGCGTCAGAGTGCGAACACGACCCTAACCCCTTTTATTAAAGTCATTCTTACAAGAACTTAGTCATACGATTGTACTGATTCTTATTCTTCCCTCTGGTGACTGCAATTAATTCTTAAAAGCATTGCAAAGAACCATATAACAACAAAATTAATAGTAAAGTGAAAATTCTTATAATTATGTTAAATTCCTTTTTAACCATTTTCTGCTTGTAATAGTAAAACTCAGAACTTGCCCTAGGGAGTAAAATCTCCACTCACCCTATACATTTTACTTATTCTATTTGTTCATCACCAAGAAAATAACCCCGATAACAAAATAAGATTATTTACATATTCACTATACGATTAGGGGCGACAAGGTCCGGCATAGGGCCTGAGAGGCTCTTTCGTCACCCAAGTGAAACAGTGGAAAATCCCTGCAGCTGCAGTATAAAGAAAAAGTTAAAAGGCTTGGCAGCAAGTTGAAAGGACTCTATAACGGGAGTGCAGTATAGTCGAAGGCTAAAAAGTAAGTGCAGCTAGAAACCGAAAGGACGCTGCTAAGGTGCACCTCTTGAGGTGTATACTTTGTGCAGACATCATAATTATGGATGTTCGTATGTTAAAAGCATTCAATTATGTAGATATGATGATTAAAATTACAACCAATTTCTATTTCTTGGGATTGAAAACTTATCTGATCATTAATAAAACACAAAGTGCGTGCTTTCTGTTGAACGCAAAACTTCATTCACCCCACTTTATGAAACAATCTGAACAGGAAAGTTTGCCCACAAATATTTCAGCTGCATAAAGCCGAGTTCAATAACACGATGCTAATGAGCTTCATACTCTTTCTATTCCATCAAACGGCCTTCCCCACCCCAACCCAGTTTCTATGATGCCGTATCACAGTCAACTGTTCAGTAAAATCAACTCATATTCTTTTTAGCTTATGCTATTCTTTGAATTCCTTTGACAAAAGCACGCAATTTGCGTTGATAAAACTAGAGTACCTAGTATTGCCTCCTCCATATAATCAACAGACTCAATGTGAACATCACCCAAATTCCTAATATTAGTTTTCATAAGGCTCTGAGCAATGGAAACGTTTGAAGGGGGGAGAAAGTACGGAAAATGATCCACTCGTACGTCTGCAAACGCTGTAAAGAGCTCATAGTTCATTATTATTATTATTACTATAAAAAAAAGAAAAAAAAAAGACACAAAATCTGTTTTGCGTGAATTTGTGATATTAATTTGATATCCAGTAGGTTTTCCTGATTTTTTTTTCGAAGGGGGGGAACCGGGTTGCTTCCCTCAATATCTGTCATTATGACTAATTACCCATTCTAGTATTCTTTAGTTATTTGTAATAATATGATTTAACTCTATAGTATGTGTTGACCTGCAAAGTAATTCTTTATTACCTTACGGGATTTAACTCTATAGTATGTGTTGACCTGCAAAGTAATTTTTTATTACCTTACGGGATATCCCTGGCATTTGGACAAAAGAAAAAATCACTTTTCATCTAAACACTGCGCTACTGAGATCTTTATATTGAACTTTAGAAAGCATATTTTGAAGTTTTTAAAGCCTTCCCATAATATTTTTCAAGATTTTCATTTTTGTTCCTCTGAAAATACTTCATTATATCTTTGAAAATTTCGTTATCTTGAAGATTTAAAAGTAATTTTCTAATTCTAAAAGTATCTTTTTCCAAGTTTCTGATTATTTTTTTTTTTTTAGATTCAACCTTATTAACCCCCTTTAACTTTAAACATACATTATAAAAAAAAAAAAAATTATATCGCAATTTCTAATTTGAATACAAGTCCTGCATCTAGGCAGTAAACATTAAATCAATCAATCAATCTGCATTATGGAAAAATAAAAATTCTTCATTAAAATATCTAGTGCCTTGACACATTTAAGAATCTCTTAAAGTGACGTAAACGAGACATTTATTTACCCATCTGGCATCACATCGATCGTGGTCACAGTCGCCGATTTGGGAAACGAGGTTAAAATGTAAGTTTAGTTTAAATGAATGAAATAGGACTGCGTGAAAACACCAAGTTCGACCGTGGTTGTAAATTGAAACTGTAGGGATATTGGTTTAGAAGTGCCATGAACTCTGGGGAATAAATTGCAGCTGTGGGTTTTACCACCCAGAAAATTGTCAAGAGCAATGTTTATTTGCTCATATTTTCGCGCGAGAGAGAGAGAGAGAGAGAGAGAGAGAGAGAGAGAGAGATTTTGCCTTCGCAATAACCAGTTCATCGGGCATTTCGAGAACTTAAACAGTATTACACCTTTCAAAAGGCCAGAGATACAATGAAATGTATCGAAATAAACATTGTAGATCTTACTATGAGGATTCAGGGAAGTGCCATCAAATCACAAAAAAAAAAAAAAAAAAAAAAAAAAATAATAATTTCCAGAAAAAAATACCAAACTGAAAGTGAGGGTGGTAAAAATCATACAAGATTTATGCTTATAGCAGTGACATATGTTTGCGAATCAGCAAACATTGTAACCAAATAAACAGAAAATAGAAATTAAGAAGAAATATCAACAAACAAACAGCAAATAGCAGTGACATAAGTAATATACTTTAGCGAATCCGCAAACACTGTAACCATATAAACGGCGAATAGAAATAAAGAAAGAAAAAAAATGAAGTTTTTGCTATATCAAACGTCACCCTAACAATGTTCATCAAAATTGTCACCAACTAAACCCAGGAACACAGAGAATTTGATGCTATACAACACTGGTTGATTTTAAAGGCACAGGTTTATAATATCGGTAATATCACATAAACCAAAGCTGAACAACGGTGATGGAATATGACTATATCCTATCTACCATTAATGATATAAAGGCAACCCCCAATTCTATAATTTTGTTCAGGACAAAGAAACTGCTAACATCCTGTCTTTCCCACAAGGGTTGTAGCTTAGCAAGTAGTAGTAGTAGTAGTAAAGGAAAGTGAACCCAATTGCAGAGAAAAGTCGAAATAAGGGTAAGGATCAACAGCAATTACCAATATCTGAAAATAAAAGGACTAACGAAAGAAGTCCTTTTCTAACTAATGCTGTAAAGGATTGACTTTTATTTTTGGTATCATTTACGTTTATACTTTTCTGGACCAATCCTTCAGAGCGTGAGAGGGAAAGCCAGCGAGAAAAAGCTGTAATAAAAGTTAAAATGTTTGTAACGAGTAAGACTTGTAATAATAGAAGGTTTGTCATTTTTCATTTTGGGGGATAGCAAAAAATCTTAAGGGTGTTCTGAACGATAATATTATTTATCATCATCCTAGGAAGTTTCATTGATCTATCAATCGCATTTCCTTCTGTCCTTTTCTGATTGAAGGCAGCTCATTTTCCTTCCTCTTGAGAATGCCGATATTGATTGTTGACGATATGGGCAGTATTATTGACTGGCTCAATCAACTCGACTGGAGTTACCGTCGGCCCATGGAACTTTGCTAGTGCTGTTATATAGACTTCTAATTCAGTGTATGTGTGTGTATGTATGTGTATATATATATATATATATATATATATATATATATATATAGAGAGAGAGAGAGAGAGAGAGAGAGAGAGAGAGAGAGAGAGAGATTGGTGTGTTTCAGATCTGGGTTTGGTTATTTTTTCGTAATTTGTTTATTTTAGTTTTAAGTAGTTTGTTTGTGATTTTTTTTTTTCATTATTTTTAAAAACATATAGTTTTAAGGAATTATTTTGTCTAAAATTTCCTCAGTTCTACTCTACTTTCGAAAATAAAGTCGCTGCTGAGCTTATTGACATTAAGGGAGATTTTTTTTTCTTCTTTTTTTTTTTTGGTGCATTCAAAATGCCAAAAAGAATTAACCTCATTGCCTGGTTTTCCTTGGTCCTAGTTTGGTGAAGGGACTTGGGCACTGATCATATGTAATATGGTCAGTTTCTATGGCATTGTCCAGTTTTCTAGGGCAATGTCTATGTCTCTTGCCTCTGCCATTCATGAGTGGCCTTTAAACCTTCAAGAGTAGCAAGGTTGAAATAGATCTTTCATATAGACCACGTACAGTATAATCTACGAAACAAAATCTTCCTTTAACATGTTCAACGGTAAAACTTGCAATAAGTTTGAACTTATGAAGACTTGCAGATTCAACCACTATACTAGTAAGATCATTCCACAATCTGGTCACAGTTGGAATAAATCTTCTAGAATACCGTGTATTATTGAGCCTTATGATGGAGAAGGAAAAGTTGTTAGAATAAACTGCATACTGTACTACGTACCGGATGGTACTGTCTCGGATGACTGAATGCAAAGGATGGCCACAATTAAGAAAAATCTCATGCAACATGCACAAAGAATTAACTGAAAAACGGAACCAGACATTAATATCCATATCAGGAATACGGAATCTGCTATATCATTATTATTATTATTATTATTATTATTATTATTTGCAAAGATACAACCCTAGTTGGAAAAGCAGGATGCTATTAGCCTAAGGGCTCCAACAGGGAAAATAGCCCGGTGAGGAAAGAAAATAGGGAAAAACTAAAAGAGAAGTTTAAAAACAATAATAACATGAATATAAATCTTTCATTTATAAACTATAAAAATTTCAAAATAACAAGATGAAGGGAAACAAGAAAGAATAGTGTGCCCGAGTGTACCCACAAGACAGTGGAAGACCATGATACAGAGGCTATGCCACTATCCAAGACTAGAGAACAACAAATCAAGATGAAAGTCCACAACTGAAGACCATACAGTAAAAATACTAAAAACATAATAGAATGATAGAATGAAAAAAAATTTCTCGGATAGACTAATCACCGAAAATCTTAAAAGAAATTCAAAATGAGCTAATTTGATGTGCAATCGTAAATTTGCAACCAAACATCCCCTTATAATTGTACATGAGTTATATATAATAAGAGATATGGTGTCATGGCAAAGATCTTGATGTTGAAGATCCACAGGCTTTGACATACTTATAATCATATTTTTGGTTTTGTTAGGGTTCAACTTCATCCTCCATAATTTGTATCAGGCACTAATTTTAGCTGTCTCACGTAGAGCAGTCAAAAACTTATGAATAGACAAGAAGAAGAAAATTATTGGGTTATTTGTGAGTATATAAAGCCCCCAAAGTAATACAATTATCTAAATGAGATTATTATTTGCATTAAGTTAAAGCAAGAAATAATCCCGTAATACACGTGGCCTAAAAAGACCAGTAATAGAGAAAGATGAAAACCAATCGTGTGAATTGGCAGCTTTGTCAGACTGCTGAAAACAGGTGAATTTCCAGGGATTTTGATTTATCCAATTCATAAAAGATGAATGCGATTACAACGTTCATTCCAAGGATTTAAAGTCTAAACGAACGAAAAGATATGATGCATTTCCTTCGTTCATATTTATTCCAGGTATTATCAGTTCTCTGTTAGATGGTTTCCATCCCTCAGAATGCCTTGATTTATTTCATTCACTGTAACATAGAGGATTCACGCTTTTCAAATTCAGGGGGGAAGAGGAAGAAGCACTTCTCTCTCTCTCTCTCTCTCTCTCTCTCTCTCTCTCTCTCTCTCTCTCTCTCTCTCTCTCTCTCTCTCTCAAGAACTCCTGCATTCCATGTATTTAGCGCGAAAAGGAGTGAAAATATTTTCATAATCATAATAGAGACTTTTTTTTTTTTTTTTTAGATAAAAAGGATTCACCTTTCATCAGATTCTGTCACGAGATAAACTTATCACTCACTGCAAAATTTAAAAATAAAAATCCTTTGTTCCGTTAAGCTGAAGGAGAATCTCTTAACTGACATTATAACACTTTTTTGTTAAACGTCAAACACGTGTAATGTAATATTTCGTATTGGAGAAATATTTAATTCTATTTCAACATCATCATCATCTCCTTCCACGTCTATTGACGCAAAGGACCTCGGTTAGATATCTTACTTCACTCTTCAGAGTCCTCAGCCATGTAGGCAAACTAAATTTAATTGTTTCACTGAAAGTAATTCCTGTTTGTTCATTTGTTTGCAAAGGAGGACTGGTTTTAGTGATCGTGGAAACCCATTTACTATAATTTGTTCATTTGTTTGCAAAGGAGGACTGGTTTTAGTAATCGTGGAAACCCATTTACTACAATTCCTCTAAAAAATCATTCGCTGTTGATAAAAGAAATGAAATTCAAAGGATTTTCCATTAAAATCCTACCACCCTGGTTACGGCCATGAAGGTCCAATGGATCACCTTGAAAAATATCCGTTTCCTGTAAAATGACCTGTCTAATATTTCTTCACTGCAGAACGAAAAGGTCGTAACGAAGGGACTGAACCGTTCCCAGCAGATACGAACTAAGAAGGATAATAAAAGCAAGTTCCCTGTAATGATTTAAAAACCACTATTTAGGTTATTGCTTGGTAAAAAAAAATATGAAAACAACTATGATACTAAATAGGGATCTTCCCACAGTACCTTATCTACTTTCTCTTAAGAAATAACTTTATATAAGACCCTAGCTATTCAACATAAACCTGGTTCAGGACTAAGTTATATTTTAATCTGGCAAACATTTCGTTTCAGACACATCCGGATTTACTTTCCTATTTAGCATTTCTGATATTTGTAACTTATACATGCATATAATCCTTGTCATTGTGTCATCCCCCAAAGGTTAAATCGATTTGAACTACAATATTGTTAGTCTTATTAGAGTAGTTAGAACCTGTCACTTGTGTTTAGACCTTATAACGATATATTTTGTGTTAGTAAAATGATAACGTGCTTGCCTAGCATTCCCGGCCCGAGACCGTGAGTTCAAGCTGTTTACTGGAGAGACTACAGCTATGGTTGGGCATCATATTGGGGGGATGGGCTCGCCCGACTGATGTTCTGGTAAGTAGTTAATCTGACGATACTGGAATTGGTGCAAGTAAGTCCTACTCCATTGATTTGCATCTTGAATAACAATGGCTGTTTTCTGAAGGTTAAAGTCATTATATATCATTTAAAAAGTAGATTTAATTCCTTTTTTGTTAATATTCACATTTAAGCCATTTAAACAAAGTGCATCGTTTACCATTGTTAACCATTCTCGAAAAATAAATGACGGACTTTAATTCCTGTTTAATTAATATCCAAAATATTTTTATTGTTTATTTACTTGTCAACTAATATCTATATGATTCACACATTTACTAAAAATACCATTCAAATCCATAAAATATGTATCTTATGTAAGGTAGAAAACTGAACATTAATATCAAACCTCTTTTGTTTTTAAATAGGATTAAACACCAACGGTGAATAAATAGAAATAAACAATTATTATATTGCAAACAAAGGCAGGAAAAC
>NC_090733.1:121301063-121311063 GCF_036898095.1 Palaemon carinicauda | reverse complement strand
GGCATATTCCTAACAACTTTCTCCCCTTTCCTTACAAATTTGAGAACACTAGGCATATAAACTAACCCTTACATTCTTAAGTGGGTAGCTATTAACAGGGTTTAATGAGTATTTATATAAGTGAAAATATAAAATACGTTTTAACTGTAGTACATATTTATGAGAAAATCGATCGAGCAATCTTCTGTCAACCTGCTCCTCTTGATTTTTCAAACAGTGCGTTATGCGGGATTAGTAGATGGAACAAGATTGCCTTTTCCTCATCTTCATCTTTGATCTTCCTTTATCAAAACTATGTGTCCTTCACTGAAGGACACTGCAGGGTTGTTACTTTTTATTTCCTAGTTTATTCTGTACCCCTCTGTCTTTCTCCGTAATTTTAGCTTTCCCTGTTATGACCTTAATTAAGCCTTGTAGCAAACTCTTCCAACCAGGAATGCAGTTTGGCTTGTAATCATCATTATCAATTAAAAAAAAATAAGAATAACTACAAAATAAGAATTTTTTATCCATGACGTAGGTGAAAAGATTTTCTTCAAAATGAACGAAAATGAACGAATGTCTTAAAAAAACACACTTTCTCATCAAGAATTTCTTGTTACTTAAAATTTACGGTGAGTAACACTGCAGGAATAATCATATCTTAATTGTTATCGTGAACGCATCGACACTCAAATAAAACTAAAAAAATTTATATTCTTAAAACAATCGTTACAGCCACTTCATAACAACCCGGTTTATAGACTTTATTCCACACCCATGAGTCAAAAATTAATCCAGGCAGCTTCGGTTTATATACAACTTATAATTTCGGTTTGTGATCCTTGATTGTCGAGATCATGGTGGAGTTCTTTGCCTTTAAAAATTAATTTAAACGTAAATCTAGATAAATATGATTCAGCTCAAGAAAAAACTCAAATGTAAGACGCATGCAAATAACTTTATGGAAAATTCAATTTTTTTCTGGTTAACTGTTCCTTTCAATATATCATTCACATCGACATAAAATCTCCTGTGGCTACGTAGTTACTTTGGCCGATTCTTGATAACCAGTGTCACGTAACTTGCAACAGACATATGGGGTCTATCTCCAGATGATGATAACGAAGAAATGACTTAGACAAGTTTAAAGGTTTAAAAGCCACTCATGAATGGCAGGGGTAAGGGACAGGGGCCTTGCACTGTCAAGCAGGACAATTACCTAGAGACTGACCACATATACATATGATCAGCGCCCAACCCCCTCTCCACCCAAGCTAGGACCAAGGACGGTCAGACAATGGTTGCTAATGACTTGGCAGAAAGACCTATAGGCTCCCTCAAACGCCCCATCCTTAGCTTACAAAGATGGTGAGGTTGAAGACAACGAAGGAAATAACGAGTTTGAGCGGGACTCGAACCCTGATCTGGTGATCACCATGCAAGAACGTTATCAACAAGGCCACCGCAACCCTAAACATTAATAAAAAAATAATATTAATAAAAACGAACGATAAAAACTTCACGATAAAAACTTCTGATGTAACAATTATTCAAGATTGCCACGTAAGCTTAACATTTTCTTTTAAAAGACTAGGCTTAATTACTAATACTTCCATTACATTAATGGAAGAGCGTTTTCTGCGATGACTTCTCCCTGATAACTTTAAACACATTATATTTAGAAATGATCACAGACGGAGAAAACGAATCCCATTAACTTTATGCAAAAACAATTCCACCTGAGATTATAGTGGGACAAAACACTTTACAGGAGGTATTTCAGTAATCAACTATATGAACGCACTTAAAATTAATACACCCTCAAGAAAAAAAGTTTGAGGGATTCGGTAAAGTTCTTTCATAACCAGACACGTTAATAAGGAAAGTAGCCAACTTGATATTGATAATCTACAATATGCAGAAAATTGACCAACAAAATAGTTAAAATTCACGTTGACTTTAAAAAAGTCTTTCCCAAATTACAATAACAAATTAGAATACCGCCAACGTTATCCCTGCGTGTATTAAGAGGCGACTAAAAGGGACGGGACGAGGGGGCTGGGAACCCCCTCTCCTGTATCTACATTCTGTGAGACAGCAACAAAGAGATGGAGCTGGGGGGAGAGTGACTGCTCCCTGCACTCTAGTTTTGGGGTGTTTGAATGTGCGTGGATGTAGTACGATAGAGAGTAAAAGATGTGAAATTGGAAGTATATTTAGGAATAGAAGGATGGATGGATTGGCCTTGTGTGAGACGAAGATAAAAGGAAAGGGTGAAGTGATGTTTGGTGAAATGTCTGGTAAAGTGTCAGGGATTGAAAGGGGAAGAGCGAGAGAGGGTGTGGCTTTATTGCTGAGTGAATGGATGACAGGTAAAGTAGTGGAATGGAAGGAGATATCATCTAGGTTAATGTGGGTAAGGGTTAGGTTGGGTAGGGAATGTTGGGCGTTTGTCAGTGCGTATGGGCCAGGTCGTGAGAAAAGTGAAGAAGAGCGGAATGAGTTCTGAAATGAATTAACTAGGTGTGTAGAAGGACTGGGTAGAAGGAATTATGTAGTTGTCATGGGTGATTTAAATGCTAGAGTGGGCGCTGGAGAGGTAGAAGGTGTCATTGGGAAGTATGGCGTACCAGGTGGAAATGAGAGTGGTGAGAGACTGGTGGATATGTGTGTTGAGCAAGAGATGGTGATAAGTAATAGCTTTTCAAAAAGAAAGATAAAAATAAGTATACATGGGTAAGAGTGGCAAATGGAAGAGTAGTAGAAAGGGCATTAATGGATTATGTGTTGATAACTAAAAGAATGTTTGGAAGATTGAAAGACGTGCACGTGTTTAGGGATATGGCTAACAGTATGTCTGATAATTTTTTGGTGGAAGGAAAATTAGTTGTAGCAAAAGATTGGGGGAATAGAGTAGGTGAATGTAAAAGGGAGCTAGTGAGGGTTGAAGAGCTAATAAAACCGGGGGTAAAAAGTAAATATCAGGAAAGGTTGAAAATGACATATGACAAAGTGAAAGTAAGAGAAACTGGCAATTTAGAGGAGGAGTGGAAGTTAGTAAAAGAAAATTTTGTTGGGATTGCAAGTGATGTGTGTGGCAAGAAGGTTGTTGGAGGCAGCATGAGGAAGGGCAGTGAATGGTGGAATGAAGGAGTGAAGGTAAAAGTGGAAGAGAAAAAGAGGGCTTTTGAAGAATGGCTGCAGAGTAATAGTGTAGAGAAGTATGAAAAATATAAAGAAAAAATGTGGAAGTAAAGCGCAAGGTACGTGAGGCAAAGAGGGCAGCTGACCTGAGGTGGGGTCAGGGATTGGGTCATTCATATGAAGAGAATAAGAAGAAGTTTTGGAAAGAAGTGAAGAGAGTAAGGAAGGCTGGCTCAAGAATTGAAGAGATAGTGAAAGATAGAAATGGGAGGTTGTTAAAAGGAGAGGAGGCAAGGAAAAGATGGGCGGAATATTTTGAAAGTTTACTGAATGTTGAGGATAATAGGGAGGCAGATATAATTGCTGTTGCAGGTGTTAAGGTGCCAGTGATGGGGGATGAGAATGAGAGAGAGATTACAATAGATGAAGTGAGGAGAGCACTAGATGAAACGAGAGTAGGAAAAGCGTCTGGTATGGATGGTGTGAGAGCTGAGATATTGAAGGAAGGGGGTGTGACTGTACTTGAATGGTTGGTGAGATTGTTTAATATGTGTTTTGTGTTGTCAATGGTACCAGTAGATTGGGTTTGTGCATGTAATGTACCACTATATTAGGGTAAGGGAGATGTGCATGAGTGTTGTAATTCAAGAGGTATTAGTTTGTTAAGCGTAGTTGGAAAAGTGTATGGTAGAGTAATGATTAATAGGATCAAGAATAAAACAGAGAATGCAATCTTAGAAATACAGGGTGGTTTTAGAAGAGGTAGGGGTTGTATGAATCAGATTTTTACAGTAAGGCAGATATGCGAGAAATATTTAGCAAAAGGTAAGGAGGTGTATGTTGCGTTTATGGATCTGGAGAAAGCGTATGATAGAATTGATAGGGAAGCAATGTGGAATGTGATGAGGTTATATGGAGTTGGTGGAAGGTTGTTGCAAGCAGTGAAAAGTTTCTACAAAGGTAGTAAAGCATGTGTTAGGATAGGAAATGAAGTGAGTGATTGGTTTCCGGTGAGAGTGGGGCTGAGACAGGGATGTGTGATGTCACCGTGGTTGTTTAACTTGTATGTTGATGGAGTGGTGAGAGAGGTGAATGCTCGAGTGCTTGGACGAGGTTTAAAACTGGTAGACGAGAATGACCATGAATGGGAGGTAAATCAGTTGTTGTTTACGGATGATACTGTACTGGTTGCAGACACAGAAGAGAAGCTTGGCCGATTAGTGACAGAATTTGGAAGAGTGTGTGAGAGAAGGAAATTGAGAGTTAATGTGGGTAAGAGTAAGGTTATGAGATGTACGAGAAGGGAAGGTGGTGCAAGGTGTCATGTTGAATGGAGAGTTACTTGAGGAAGTGGATTAGTTTAAGTACTTGGGGTCTGTTGTTGCAGCAAATGGTGGAGTGGAAGAAGATGTACGTCAGAGAGTGAATGAAGGTTGCAAAGTGTTGGGGGCAGTTAAGGGAGTACTAAGAAATAGAGGGTTGGGCATGAATGTAAAAAGAGTTCTATATGAGAAAGTGATTGTACCAACTGTGATGTATGGATCGGAGTTGTGGGGAATGAAAGTGACGGAGAGACAGAAATTGAATGTGTTTGAGATGAAGTGTCTAAGGAGTATGGCTGGTGTATCTCGAGTAGATAGGGTTAGGAACGAAGTGGTGAGGGTGAGAACGGGTGTAAGAAATGAGTTAGCAGCTAGAGTGGATATGAATGTGTTGAGGTGGTTTGGCCATGTTGAGAGAATGGAAAATGGCTGTCTGCTAAAGAAGGTGATGAATGCAAGAGTTGATGGGAGAAGTACAAGAGGAAGGCCAAGGTTTGGGTGGATGGATGGAGTAAAGAAAGCTCTGGGTGATAGGAGGATAGATGTGAGAGAGGAAAGAGAGCGTGCTAGAAATAGGAATGAATGGCGAGCGATTGTGACGCAGTTCCGGTAGGCCCTGCTGCTGCCTCCGATGTCTTAGATGACCGCGGAGGTAGCAGCAGTAGGGGATTCAGCATTATGAAGCTTCATCTGTGGTGGATAATGTGGGAGGTTGGGCTGTGGCACCCTAGCAGTACCAGCTGAACTCGGTTGAGTCCCTTGTTAGGCTGGAGGAACGTAGAGAGTAGAGGTCCCCTTATTTGTTTTGTTTCATTTGTTGATGGCGGCTACCCCCCAAAATTGGGGGAAGTGCCTTGGTATATGTATATATATATATATATATATATATATATATATATATATATATATTATATATATATATATTATATATATACATACCTATCTCTATATATCTAAATATATAGCTATATCTATATCTATATCTATATCTATATCTATATATAGCTATATATATATATATATATATATATATATATATATATATATATATATATGAAGTAAAAAACATATATCGTTCTAGCTGATATCCTAAAGTGTATAAAGTGGGGCTAAAATCAAAGAGGAAAATCCAAAGAAGTGCCACTTAACAGCGTGTAAAATATACTACTAAAATCCGGATAAAATAAATACATCTGGCTGCAGAGAATTCCCGGTATAATTTAATCATCAAATGTAGTTCGCACACTGATACCTCGACCAGCTGTTTTTATTTCAATATATTTTTATTTGAAAAAGGCCCAATACAAAACATCTGAATGCTCACTTAATAAGAAAATGGTATTGTCCTCTTCCACTTTGCACTGGGAAAAAAAGAAAAAAAAAGAAAGAAAAAAAAAGAAAAAAAAGAAAGAAAAAAAAAAGACGACGACGATGACGAAGAAGAAGAAAAAAGACATACCAGGAATGCACGACATAACAGAGCAACGAACACACGGAATTTGTAGTGAAAAAAATAAATTATATATAATAACCCCTATTTTCTATTCATCTATTATAGCATTGTGGCGCATGCGCTCTCAGAACTTCCAACAATACTCGGGACCTTCACAACAAAATCCCATCAACTGCAAACATGAAAGGCAAACAAAACCACCCAAAACAAACAAAATAAATAACCAAAAATCGACGACTGGTCTGGCTGGAATTTTCATATCTCATGGTCTAATAGCAAAGTTATATTTTTGAATGGTTGGCAGCAAATGTGTGTAATTACAATCTGACGGACTTTGAAAGCAGATCGCGATGACCCGCGTTTCCAAAGTCATCAAATTTTAATTAAACTTCATGAAGGGTCCGCGAAAATTCAAATGACTTTCCTCAACTCCCTTTTACTGCCATTTGTAGCATGTGACCGCTAATTTCGATTTTTTACCCACTTTATTATACCGCCATTAATTGCAAGCGAATGCTTGAATCGATTACCAAGTCTATATGTATCACAGTATGATTGTTATGGTGGCTGATGTGGTAACGTTCCTGACTGGTGATCGCCAGACTGGTGTTCGAGACCCGCTCAAACTCGTCAGTTTCTTTGGTCACTGCAATCTCACCATCCTTGTGAGCTGAGGATGGGGGGTTTGGGGGAGCCTACAGGTCTATCTGCTGAGTCATCAGCAGCCATTGCCTGGCCTTCCTTGGTCCTAGCTTGGGTGGAGAGGGGGGTTGGGCGCTAATCATAAGTACATATGGTCATTCTCTAGGGGATTGTCGTACTTGATAGGGCAATGTCACTGTCCCTTGCCTCTGCCATTCAAGAGCAGACTTTAAACCTTTAAACTCAGAAAAAACACAGACAGACACTTACAAAAATCAGAGTTTGTTTCAAAATGAAGGGGGAAAATCCTATTCAAGTTTAATAATTTACAGTACAGCGCTTGGAAAAAATAATTCCTCTCTCAGTAAACCAAGAAAAATAGCATAAATAAAAACTTCAGCACCCTGACAACAGTTCATTAGTAATCCCTGTTTAACTTCGGGTTATTTATAATTTCCATTAAGCTTAAATATTACTTGTTAAGCACCATTAAGTATGCCTTTCTTATCTCTAGGGGTTCGGAGCCCAAATTAGCTATCACCCAAAGAGATAAAATGTGTACGAGGCACTGGCACTTTAGGACACCAGATGCTTTCAGTAATATCCATACTGACTTACCATATCACATAATTATAATTCAGTCGATAACAGAAAAAAAATATCATTATTGTAAAAACAAGAGAAATTTACACTAATGTGTTTGCCGTTACTGTTCTTAAAATATTTTATTTTAATTGTGCTTTACTTTTCATGTCTATTTATCGCCTAATTTCCTTTCGCTTGGGCTTATAGTATCAAACTTTAGCAACTCAAGTTGTATCTCAAGTAGTAACAACAACAACAACAACAACAATAATAATAATAATAATAATAATAATAATAATAATAAAATAAACATTTACACAACAAATACACGCGCACACATACACATACACATTAAAATTTACATTTTGTACTTACCTTACACACCATAGACACCACCAGTGGATATCCTGGAAAATAAAAATACGAAATTTATATAATGGATTTTAAGATAGTTTACAGGTTAAAACTTTGACTTGCTATGTCTTACTTACCATTATTGAAAAGACAATCTACTTCACGCTTCGTAGTCATCAGCCATGTAGGCCTGTGTCTTCCACCTCTTCTAGTGCCTTGTGGAGCCCAGTTAAAAGTTTGGTGAAATAATCTCTCTTGGGGAGGGGGAAGAAAATGTCCAAACCATCTCAATCTACCCATCACCAGGATCTTTCCACATATAGCACTTGAGTAATCTCTCATAGTTTCATTTCTAATCCTGTCCTGCATTTAACTCCCAATATTCTTCTGAGGACTTTGTTCTCAAATCTACAAAATCTGTTGGATATTGCTCCAATGTCATACCACGACAAGTCCATACAGTAACACACTCACACACATATGTATAAATATAAATATATATATATATATATATATATATATATATATATATATATATATATATATATATATATATATGATAAATTTTGCACGTTTAAACATGTTCTTCATATTTCAAATAAGCCATAAATATTAATACAGACTCCATTCTTTAATGTACAAATATATATATGGCTTATTTCAAATATATATATACATACATACATATATATATATATATATATATATATATATATATATATATATATATATATATATATATATATATATATATATAATGTATATACATATGTGTACACAAGTATGTATTTGAGAGATTATGTGTATGAGCGTATGTACTTAAGCCTGTAATTAAGAACAGATAAAAATGTACCCTATCGTTAGTTTGGAATAGCCATATCCACAAGCTTACTGATACGTAAATATAGTTATCAATAATGTGAAGCAGTCAAGAGAAAATCATATTGGATATGCACTCTAGATTAGCTGCTATCAGCTCCTAAATCTGAACACTAATGTTACCCGCAACATGAAACAACAACGCTTGTAAATCAGAGCAGTTGTGATAACAAATTATCCGTAAGGAGAGAGAGGTCTTACTAGTTCCTGGAACATTTTTAACTGAATTTCACAAAACACTTCACTGCATATTGTTAGAAAAAAAACCGCATTTTCGGAAATTCTCCGTAAAAATATACAGTTCTCAACCGTATTTCAGTAAAATACAGGCCACCGTAATTTGAACATACTTTGTTATTATTTTTTACGGATTGCTGCCCGTAACATCACTCTTTCACGTCAATTTAACCGTTTTTAAAACAGTAAAAATCCTGGAATAAATGTTGCCAGACTTTTACCGTTTTTAATACAAATTTTCAACAGTGAGGGAATGAAATCATCTACAATGAATGGCAATGAAAAATCAACGTCAGCAACGCGTACCGAAAGCAACGATCTTGTTTACGAAGGTCATTCATCAGGAAACTCTGGAAACGCCAGCGAGAACAACTGTCCAATTTCCAGAGTTCAACGGAAAGACGCCGCCAACAAAGAGCACTCGATAGAAGACGTGTGCAAGGTCATCTTCTTAACGGGAATCCTCTTCGGCGTACAAAGCATTCGCAAGAACAAGGAACAAGTGTACGAATTCAACGGCAGGAGCCTCATTCCGAAGGCCATTGGCATGATGGTCGTCGTTTCGTGGGTGATTTCGTCCAACTTATTTTTTTCCTCTTACACAATCCCGTTATGGTTCAGTGTCACGATACTTGCTATGGGAGCGAGCCTCTTCTTCAGCGTCTGCATCTACATCCATTCGTACTACCACGTCCGTTCAGTGATAGATTATATGAATGAAATCAACACACTGCTAGTGCCTCATTCATGGAAGCCGAACGCAATGTGCTGTACATCGTTACTGACTACAGTCATCCTGACGGTATGTTTTGTCATTATGATGCCTGACGAACTGAAATGGACTTCAGCAGGACCGTGTCTTCTGCGATATGTCATTCCTGTTGTGGTGGATATGTACTTGGTTATTTTGGTGAACACTATATTGATATCTATGAAAAAACTCTACAGCAAGGTTTCCAACGACGTCAAGTGGGACGCCAAACACATCCACGAGGTAGCAGAACATTGGATGCTGATAACGAGGGTCGTTTGGAAACACAATAAGGTAGTTATTTAACGTAAAATTAATCTTAAAATTGTCAAATGATGTTAATCGTATATCTCTGCCATGTTCACTACCCACTAATTGAGCTGTATTGATGTAATTCACGTTAAATTAAGCTTAAAATAGGTCAAAGGATGTTAATCATATATAATTATCTGTCATAATCATTAACCGCGCAGTTCGCTTGACTTCAAATAATACTATTCACCAGTTCACAAGAGTAAAATACTCTTCATTTTACATTCCATTAACAGAAATCCTCAAATCGTTTTCCCACTGTGAAACTAGGATCATCTCTCTTTTCTGGCATACAATTCAACCACTCAGAACATGATAGTTAATTCTATAACATTCCCC
>NC_090733.1:121288563-121296063 GCF_036898095.1 Palaemon carinicauda | reverse complement strand
TTTTCTATACCTGTATTGTCAGTCTATATTGTACTGGGAACATTGATGCTGAACCAACGACAATTGATTTTCTATACCTGGATTGTCAGTCTATATTGTACTGGGAACATTGATGCTGAACCAACGACAATTGATTTTCTATACCTGGATTGTAAGTCTATATTGTACTGGGAACATTGATGCTGAACCAACGACAATTAATTTTCTATACCTGTATTGTCAGTCTATATTATACTGGGAACATTGATATTGAACCTCGACAATTAATTTTCTATACCAGGATTGTCAGTCTATGTTGTACCGGGAACACTGATACTGAACCAACGACAATTTATTTTCTATACCTGAATTGTCAGTCGATATTGTACCGGGAACATTGATGCTGAACAAACGACAATTAATTTTCTATACATGGATTGTCAGTCTATGTTGTACCGGGAACACTGATGCTGAACAAACCACAATTAATTTTCTATACCTGGATTGTCAGTCTATATTGTGCTGGGAACATTGATGCTGAACAAACGACAATTAATTTCCTATACCTGTATTGTCAGTCTATATTGTACTGGGAACATTGATGCTGAACAAACGACAATTGATTTTCTATACCTGGATTGTCAGTCTATATTGTGCTGGGAACATTGATGCTGAACAAACGACAATTGATTTTCTATACCTGGATTGTCAGTCTATATTGTACTGGTAACATTGATGCTGAACAAACGACAATTGATTTTCTATACCTGGATTGTCAGTCTATATTGTACTGGGAACATTGATGCTGAACAAACGACAATTGATTTTCTATACCTGGATTGTCAGTCTATATTGTGCTGGGAACATTGATGCTGAACAAACGACAATTGATTTTCTATACCTGGATTGTCAGTCTATATTTTACTGGGAACATTGATGCTGAACAAACGACAATTAATTTTCTATACCTGGATTGTCAGTCTATATTGTACCGGGAACATTGATGCTGAACAAACGACAATTGATTTTCTATACCTGGATTGTCAGTCTATATTTTACTGGGAACATTGATGCTGAACAAACGACAATTAATTTTCTATACCTGGATTGTCAGTCTATATTGTGCTGGGAACATTGATGCTGAACAAACGACAATTAATTTCCTATACCTGTATTGTCAGTCTATATTGTACTGGGAACATTGATGCTGAACAAACGACAATTGATTTTCTATACCTGGATTGTCAGTCTATATTTTACTGGGAACATTGATGCTGAACAAACGACAATTAATTTTCTATACCTGGATTGTCAGTCTATATTGTACCGGGAACATTGATGCTGAACAAACGACAATTGATTTTCTATACCTGGATTGTCAGTCTATATTGTACTGGGAACATTGATGCTGAACAAACGACAATTAATTTTCTATACCTGGATTGTCAGTCTATATTGTACTGGGAACATTGATGCTGAACAAACGACAATTAATTTTCTATAACTGGATTGTCAGTCTATATTGTACCGGGAACATTGATGCTGAACAAACGACAATTAATTTTCTATACCTGGATTGTCAGTCTATATTGTACCGGGAACATTGATGCTGAACAAACGACAATTGATTTTCTATACCTGGATTGTATGTCTATATTGTACTGGGAACATTGATGCTGAACAAACGACAATTAATTTTCTATACCTGGATTGTCAGTCTGTATTGTACCGGGAACATTGATGCTGAACCAACGACAATTGATTTTCTATACCTGGATTGTCAGTCTATATCATACTGGGAACATTGATATTGAACCAACGACAATTAATTTTCTATACCTGGATTGTCAGTCTATATTGTACCGATAACATTGATGCTGAACAAACGACAATTAATTTTCTATACATGGATTGTCAGTCTATATTATACTGGGAACATTGATATTGAACCAATGACAATTTTCTATTCCCGGATTGTCAGTCTGTATGGTACCGGGAACATTGATGCTGAACAAACGACAATTAATTTTCTATATCTGGATTGTCAGAGTTTTGGTTCAAATGTCCGAAGAGGAAAATGTACATTTAAAAGGACATTAAACATTCAATGTAGAAAGGCTATGAACTTGAAAACAAGTGTCATATATGATTCATAATCAAATATAGAGTAAATATTACAAATATTAGGATAGATTCTTACCTAAATCAGAGAGAGAGAGAGAGAGAGAGAGAGAGAGAGAGAGAGAGAGAGATTTAAAAGGACACAAAATCTTCAATGTAGAAAGGCTATAAACTTGGAAACAATGTAATTTATGATTCAGAATCAAATATAGAGTAAATATACTAACAGATTCTTAATTCTTAATTAAATCCGAGAGAGAGAGAGAGAGAGAGAGAGAGAGAGAGAGAGAGAGAGAGAATTTAAAAGGAAACAAAACTTTCAATGTAGAAAGGCTATACACTTGAAAACAAGTGTCATTTATGATTCATAATCAAATGAAGGGTAAATATTATAAATATTAAAATTGAAACTTAACTAAATCCGGGAAAGAGAGAGAGAGAGAGAGAAAGAGAGAGAGAGAGAGAGAGAGAGAGAGAGAGAGAGAGAGAGAATCTAAATGGGCACAAAACCTTCAATGTAGAAAGATTATACGCTTGAAGACAAGTATCATTTATGATTCATAATCAAGTAGAGTGAATATTTTACTGTGATAGATTCTTAATTAAATTTGAGAGAGAGAGAGAGAGAGAGAGAGAGAGAGAGAGAGAGAGATTGTTACATTTTCAACGACATTCGTATTAATTAAAAATGAACCTCTTCACATTTCAATGATTAATGCTCCTGTTTCATCTTGCATGAGGAAGAGATGGACGCCACTACCAAGGGGACGTAATGAGTTTTACAATCGCTCAACCGAGTAACGGAAGGGGAAATTAATCCCGTTAAAGCAACAATGCTAAGTCATACTTGTACTGTAGTTGGTGTAAGAACTGGTTGTTCGACTCGTTTCTAATGAGCAAGAAGTATGAATGTATGTATGTATGTATGTATGTATGCCTGCCTCTCTCTCTCTCTCTCTCTCTCTCTCTCTCTCTCTCTCTATATATATATATATATATATATAATATATATATATATATATATATATATTTCATTCTGGGTAGCATGAACTCGTACTATAACAGATCGAGATTAAAAAGGCAAGTAGTGACAAATGGATGAGACAAATAAGCCCAGCTGTGAGTAAATATAACGATCTTAACTGCAAAATGCTTTCGAGATTTGATCCAGCAAGGAAAGGAACCGTAATTTGTCGCAGTGACAACAACCAAAAGAGCTGAACACCGAAGCCTAGAGTGGCATACAGCGATGGTCCCTGGCATGATCCTAAAACAATACTAGTATTCAAGATCAGATATGAAAATATGTATAAGAAAGGGAAAGGAGGCAAAGCCTATCGGAGCCCCATCAAACCTAGGTAATTTGGGGATATAGTTTGGTAAGATAGACCTTATACCTGTTTCTGACGGAATTCCTAAGCGATAAAAACCTTGTAGTAAACAAGGATTATCTGATGTCTGGTAGAGCTTGACCATTCATCCGTAATACAGGAACTATAAGCAATCAATTTTTGGGGATAAATCAGTCATTCTTACTTTAAGTAGGCTTGGACTCAAATGTTTAAATATGTATCAATAAATAAGTATAATAATAATAATAATAACAATAATAATAAGAAGAAAAAGAAGAAAAGAGAGAGAGAGAGAGAGAGAGAGAGAGAGAGAGAGAGAGAGAGTCTAATTTCTAAAACCTACCCACTTACTCATTTCAACTAGCCATTACCTTGAAGACAAGCGTACATGGTTATTCTAACATCACCTTCAGCCCTAAACCCTTTAAGATCTATTTCCTCGAAACATAACAACGGATACTACTTACCTAAACACTTGCATAGCATCAACAAACAACCTTCCTAGTCATCTTTGCCTCTTCACTTTTCGCTGTAATCAATCACCTCACAAATACTAGCTAAAGATACACACCATTGCTTAAATATTTACAAGAACCGTCCACTCGAGACAACGCAACATAAATCTATGTACACTAACAGTACATACATAATGTGATGAATATATTTAGCCTTTAAAGCAGATGTTCAACATTTTCAAATAGTCTACTTCTAACAGTACATACATAATGTGATGAATATATTTTGCCTTTAAAGCAGATGTTCAACATTTTCAAATAGTCTACTTCTAACAGCACATACATAATGTGATGAATCTATTTTGCCTTTAAAGCAGATGTTCAACATTTTCAAATAGTCTACTTCTAACAGCACATACATAATGTGATGATATATTTGCCTTTAAAGCAGATGTTCAACATTTTCAAATAGTCTACTTCTAACAGTACATACATAATGTGATGAATATATTTAGCCTTTAAAGCAGATGTTCAAAATGTTCAAATAGCTTACTTCAAAACGTTAAATGATATTGCAATATCTAGTTAAATAAAAGCATCGTAACAGTCAGTATAGACTGAACAATTAGAAATAATTTGTTTATAAAGGTTATTCGAAAATACTAACAATAATTACAACTCATATCTTTCTAGTATAAACAATGATTTCGGATATTTTATTTCGAGTATATATATGATTTTGGATTTTTATTTCTAGTATAGACAATGATTTTGGATTTTTTATTTCTAGTATATGTATGATTTAGGATTTTTATTTCTAGTATAAACAAGGATTCAGAATTTTCATATTTAGTATAAACAATGGTTTTGGATTTTTATTTCTAGTATAAACAATGATTTTGGATTTTTTATCTCTAGTATATATATGATTTTGAATTTATATTTCTAGTATAAACAATGATTTTGAATTTTCATTTTTAGTATAAACAATGGTTTTGGATTTTTATTTCTAGTATGAACAATAATTTTAGATTTTTATTTCTAGCATGATGATTCAGGACTTTTACAAATAAAGCACCAAACTACTCGGATAAATCAAGATTATTAATAACCCCGGAGCGACACCGCACTACTCAAAAAATCCCAAAGGTATAAGGCCTACTGAATAAAATACACTGCTGAAGGTTACAAAACCTAGTCATCTCCCCTATATGATAAAGAGCAAATGTCTGGCTAGTTTTATTTATATATATATATATATATATATATATATATATATATATATATATACATATATATATATGTATATATGTGTATATATATATATATATATATATATACATATACATATATATATATATATATATATATATATATATATATATATATATACACATATATATATGTATATATATATGTATGTATATATATATATATATATATATATATATATATATATATATATATACATATATATATATATATACATATATATATATATGTATATATATATATATATATATATATATATATATATATATATATATATATATATATATATATCCGGTAACGCACAGCTCTACCTGTCCTTCGGGTAGGGGGGAGAGGGGTGAATGCGCATGTGCGCACATCTAAATATTTAGCCGTTATTTTTGCTGGGTCACGTACACTAGTTCCGAATATACAGGGAAAGCAGATGATAGTTATGTTAAAGGGGAAAAAATAGACTAGCTGCAATGTTCGAGAAAGAAGAATATTGAAAATAACTACTTGAAAAGTAAGACTATTATTATTATTATTATTATTATTATTATTATTATTATTATTATTATTACTTTCTAAGCTACAACCCTAGTAGGAGGAGTAGGATGCTATAAGCCCAGGGTCTCCAATAGGAAATAGCCCAGTGAGGAAAGGAAACAAGGAAAAATAAATTATTCTAAGAAGAGTAACAACATTAGAATAAATATCTCCTATATAAACTATAAAAACTTTAACAAAATATATCAAAAGGAGTAAAATAGAGATAAGGATATAATTTTGTAGCCATCACCGATTTCTTCATCCGAGATGATTGTGAGTTTATAACAATTGGATCTGTACTTAATCCACCCACAACTTCCATTAATAATCAGTATTTTGCAGTTAAATGCTGCATTAAGAAATTTGGGCAATTGCTCATAATTAAGAAATTTCCTGAAATTAAATACAGTATTTCTTCCCGTTACTTAGGGCTAATCACACTTGATAATATTCAAGTAACATTACATCAGATAACCAGAAAATGTAGACATCGTATGACTACTTGTCATATTAGAACATTTAGCTCAATTAAGCTTCAGTTGATTAGCTTGTAATGGTACACGCGCTAACAACCGTCCTAGAGCTACGTTAGAGCAGAATCACTTTAAGTGCTTCAGTGCAACAAAGCAGATTTAAGAGAATTCTGTATCAGAAACAACATTACAAGCAAGTTGAATGATGCAGGAGCTGCTAGATTTTATAAGTGATTTTGCCAAACTTAACCGTACCATTGTAGGGCCTTACTCCAACTGTTATTAGAAACAACTTACCCTATACCATAAACACCTGTGAAGAAAGGAAATCACTTAAAGAAAAAGTCAACAGTGACCCCGGAGTGACTCGAACACCCAGCCTTCTGATCTGGAGTCAGACGCGCTACCATTGCGCCACGAGGCCCCGTACCAGTGCCAATATACCAAAACTTCATCATTCACGCCTGGCCGTCTTGGCACGGAAGCCTCAGAGGCACAGTGACCACTACTGCTTCTCGCTCAACATACCTCTGAAATGTACTGTCGTCATAAATGCAAGTCATCTGGGAGTTTTTGTTACGTAACTGCCCCTCGTCTAATTGTATAAGGACAGAGCAAGATAAGAGATTAGTATCACTACACGAAAATTACAAGAAGATATCGGATATGTACTATAGGGTGTATTTGTGGTACGAGTTTTGAAGCAACCGGTCGCATGCCATGACCCTCTTCCAATATTGATTTATCTCCGCCGCCGAGATGCAAAGATCTCACCTAGGCTACTCTAATTCAATACTCTGGACCTTGCGCCCAAGGAGTACAGGAAATTAATCGATGGAAAAACGTTCAGCATTTGCAAAAAAAAAAAAAAAAAAAAAAAAAAAAAAATTAAAACACTTTGACATTACACAAGGTAATAAGCAACTTTCGACGATACTAGCGCCGCTTACCAAACAGCAATAAAAACAAAAAAAACTAATTATGATCATAGGTTTCGGAAAAAATCTTCAGAAAAAAAGGAACTAACTTTACAAAGTTCAACAAGACAATACATCTTAAAACATGATTTCCTCATTCTTAAATGTTAAAATGAAACAGATTTCATTATAATTTTACATATACTCGGATTCAATTATAAAAGATATAAACCTTATTTACTCTGATAAAGAGATCATATAGCAGGACCCGAACAACTACTTGTAGTGTACAAATTCCATATATAAATAAAACTCGAAGACTCGTACTGTGTATGCCTTTATCAATTGAGAAATCCAAACAAACTAAATACTTTGAGAGAAAGTTTTTAATTTCTTCTTT
>NC_090733.1:121276063-121281063 GCF_036898095.1 Palaemon carinicauda | reverse complement strand
ATCAACGATTGTTTTCTCTTTATGAGGATTAAAACTCGTATACACAGAGTGATCATTGTTAAAAAAATTTTATATGGTTCTAATATTATTATTCAAAAGGAGAATATTAATCAGCACAATGAATCAAACTTGACTGGCTAGCTCTAATATAGGCGAATGCTATTAATCAGCATCATCATCATCAGCCGATAGTAAATCTCTGCAGAACAAAGGCCTCAGACATGTCCTTCCATTCCCGTCTGTTTATGAGCAAATCTACTTTGTTGAGACACAATATTAAAAACCACGATGGGAAATAATTAGAGCAATAAAGCATATAATAATAATAAGGATAAGAATAGGGAAGTGGGGAATATGGTGAAAGGAAGAGTACCCCTGGAAACAATCCAGTTTATAGCTCAAATGCAGGTACTCGGGATGGGAAATATTAAGGAAAAAGGGAGAAAGAGAAGTACAGGAGAAGAATAAAAGAGGGGGCAGACCCTCTTGCGATATTAGGGATTTTGGTTTGATATAATTTATAAAGAAAGCATATGAAAGGAGATACTCAATAGGCAAAAAAGAAGAGCATCTACCCAAAACAGAATAAAAATATAACGAGACACGAATAAAACAACACCGCCAGGGAAAAACTTAATCCATCTGCCTGAAAATGCAACAACAACCAAGACAAACATCCTCGTAACTTGAAGCACCGAGGAAAGTGCGAAAAGGGTTATACGCTGATTGGCGTATTCATCTTCATTCTTTTCCGCTCCGAGACAAATCTTGAGTGAAATGTGTCCCTTTGCCCCGCAACGACCTCTCTCATAATACATATTCCCCCTGGCCTCTGTAACAATTACATATAAAGGGAATGAGATGGTGAAAACATGCACACGCTTCTTGATGAATGTTTTAATGCTTTTATTTGAACTGTCCATTACTATTCTTGTAGCTTGTTTCCTTGTTTCCTTGCCTTACTAAGCTATTTTTCCCGGTTGGAGCCCTTGAGCTTATAACATCCATCTTTTCCAGCTAGGGTTGTGGCTAAGCTTATTATAATAATAATAATAATAATAATTATAATAAAAATAATAACAATAATAATAATAACAATAATAATAATAATTATAATAGTATTGACATATATTTCTCTCCGACAATTTATATATATATATATATATATATATATATATATATATATAATATAACATATATATAAATATATATATATATATATATATATATAAATATATATATAATATAACATATATAAAAATATATATATATATATATATATATATATATATATATATATATATATAATATATATATAAATATATATATAATATATAACATATATATACTGTATATATATATATATATATATATATATATATATATATATACATATATATGTTATATATTATATATATATAAATATATATATATATAATATAATATATAAATATAATATATAACATATATATATATATATATATATATATATATATATATATATATATATACATACATACATACATACATATATATATATATATGATAAATTTTGCACATTTTTACGTGTTTTTCATATTCAAATAAACCATATATATTTTTGATACATTAATGTCTGGATTCTCTTAACGACCTCGGGATCAGAGCCCCAGGCGAAATCACACAAAGACAAGAGCTTGGCTCCGGCCGGGAATCGAACCCTGGTCGGCAAGCTTGTACAGACAGTGACTAACCCACTTGGCCACTGTCTGTACAAGCTTGCCGACCAGGGTTCGATTCCCGGCCGGAGCCAAGCTCTTGTCTTTGTGTGATTTCGCCTGGGGCTCTGATCCCGAGGTCGTTAAGAGAATCCAGACATTAATGTATCAAAAATATATATGGCTTATTTGAATATATATATATATATATATATATATATATATATATATATATATATATATATATATATATATATATATATATATATATATATATATATATCCGTAGGCCACCTTCATCCGTGGAGTGGCTTCCACGAGCGGCCCCCACTTTCCTAAGGGCTAAAGTAATAAGGGTCTCATGCGTCAACGAAGACAAACAATGAAGACGGGTTTTAGATCTCACCAGGGCATATTTGAAAGTCCAATTCTCTTAATAGAAAAAGTTGGCCTCGTATTCACAGTTGACATTTGTCTTTTTCTTTATTCAAGAGAGGCTCGTTTGGTTTAGTTCTTCTTACTTTTATTATTATTATTATTATTATTATTATTATTATTACAAGCTGAGCTACAACCTTAGTTGGAAAAGCAAAAAATGCAATCAGCTCGAAGGCGCCAACAAGGAAAAATAGCCTAGTGAGGAAAGGAAACAAGGAAATAAACTACGAGAAGTAATGAGCAAACAAAATAAAATATTTCAAGAAATGAATTTTCCAACGATTGAACTAGTGAATTAGTTGGAAAAGGATTTCCCCTGATTGGTCAGTCTTGTTTTGTAGTCACGTGATCAGTGGTAACTTCGTTAGCTGCGTGTTAAGTATTGTCATTCAGCGTTGGACACTTCAAGTGTACAGTTACCACTTTACTTTTGATTTTAGGAAATTAATTTCCGTTAGAACCAGATCAGAAAAATAACAGTAATTTTATGTAAATGTGTCGAGCTTCAACTAGAAACACAAATACATTGTATTGTTTAGACATTCGTGGTTTAAGAACAAGATATGTGTAGCATATGTTTCCTTCAGATTGATTGATGTTAAGTTTGTGTTTATTTTGTATATGCAGTGAAATATTGATGATTGAAATGTACACAGCAATGTCCAAGCGCTCCTATTTATATTAATAAATTATTAATTGAGTATTTGCTTATTTGTTGTCCTAAAGTAGGGACGGTGAGGTCAGGGGAACAATTATAACATTGAATTAATGTGGAAATCTTGACATAAAAAACTTCCAACTATGCAATTACGATTTAGACGTGTACATGTATAGTACATGCGAAAAAAAAATAGTTATTCTACATGTGTATAAATATCTGCATAAATTTATACATATTTAAGAGTATATAACACAGATAATACCAATGATAAAAGATATTCTCGTACAATTCTACACAAGTCGATGCCTAGCAGATGTGAGACAAGAAAATTACAACTACTAAAATTTACAACTAACAAAAATTCTAACTGTTCGAAATATGTAGTAATAGACAGAGTGAAAGTAGAATGCTAAAAATTGGCCGCAGGTAAGGACATTATGAGAGGTATGCTAAACGACCCTTTAAGGAAATGCATACAGTCCTCCGCGGGTGGTACACTGACGGCATTGGCCTCGCATGAGTTGCAATTATAAGAGCATGACTAAGGGATGGAAAATTTCTAATAGCAATGGCCTGAGACTATGTTATTTATAGCTTTGGCACCAGAGCTTTGGCTAAGGAGAACGTGGGTCTGAATAAAATTCTCAAGACCTACTGTATAGACAGTTACAGAGTTTATTTTTTTTTTCGTTTTTTTTTAATGTTCTCGAAGCATTCTAGAAAGCATTATTTCACAAAATAAGAAATCTCAAGTCACGGGGGAAAACGATTGATAATAAGACGAATATACTGGAAAAGAGAAGAATAATGTTAAAAAAAGGGAGAAAATATTAAACTACACTCGCAGATAGTTTCCTACTAATCATGACCCAATCATAAGAAATTTTATATACTCTTTTTCTACAACGAGCAATAGACCTTAGTTTTATGGAGAAAAATACCTTTGAAATTTTCCACAATAATGTTGCATAACTTCCTAAAAATATGAAAAAAAAAATTACACGAGAAATCTTTCTTGGAGAATTGGTTTTAAATTACAGGAATCTTTCTGAGAGAAAATCTGAAAAAAAATCAGTTTAAGTACTTGGGGTCTGTTGTTGCAGCAAATGGTGGAGTGGAAGCAGATGTACGTTGGAGAGTGAATGAAGGTTGCAAAGTGTTGGGGGCAGTTAAGGGAGTAGTAAAAAATAGAGGGTTGGGCATGAATGTAAAGAGAGTTCTATATGAGAAAGTGATTGTACCAACTGTGATGTATGGATCGGAGTTGTAGGGAATGAAAGTGATGGAGAGACAGATGTTGAATGTGTTTGAGATGAAGTGTCTAAGGATATGGCTGGTGTATCTCGAGTAGATAGGGTTAGGAACGAAGTGGTGAGGGTAAGAACGGGTGTAAGAAATGAGTTAGCAGCTAGAGTGGATATGAATGTGTTAAGGTGGTTTGGCCATGTTGAGAGAATGGAAAATGGCTGTCTGCTAAAGAAGGTGATGAATGCAAGAGTTGATGGGAGAAGTACAAGAGGAAGGCCAAGGTTTGGGTGGATGAATGGAGTGAAGAAAGCTCTGGGTAATATTAGGATAGATGTGAGAGAGGCAAGAGAGCGTGCTAGAAATAGGAATGAATGGCGAGCGATTGTGACGCAGTTCTGGTAGGCCCTGCTGCTTCCTCCGGTGCCTTAGATGACCGCGGAGGTAGAAGCAGTAGGGGATTCAGCATTATGAAGCTTCATCTGTGGTGGATAACGGGGGAGGGTGTGCTGTGGCATCCTAGCAGTACCAGCTGAAATCGGTTGAGTCCCTTGTCAGGCTGGGAGGAACGTAGAGAGTAGAGGTCCCCTTTTTGTTTTGTTTCATTTGTTGATGTCGGCTACCCCGCAAAATTGGGAGAAGTGCCTTGTTATATGTACGTATGTATCTTATTTTTATAAGGTAATACGGTAACTGAACAGAAGCAGACAACTGGAGCAAATGTGAGCCTCTTAGGTGGATTTACTATTTACATTCCATGATAATTGCAAGTGATACCACAAGAACTATCTTCTGACACAGTAATTGCCCAGTTTTGTACATGGTTCATTGAAAACAAATATTAAAAGGAAAAGGAAGTTACCGGTATCTAAATTTCAAGTAAACAACATCTTTACTATTGAATAATATTTATAACTACGTCAATACTTATAAATAATCAGATTTATTTCAGGGGCATT
>NC_090733.1:121263563-121268563 GCF_036898095.1 Palaemon carinicauda | reverse complement strand
ACTCTGAACAAAGCATCATCAGCGGAGAGAGGTCATTTATCAACTTCAAAGACAAGACTTCCGACCAAATGTTTTCCCACAATGGATGTTAATCGGAGGTGTTTTCGATAAAGCTTTCGTTGGATCCGTTAACCCCAGATGTATTGTTGCTTTGTGTGAGGGAGCGTATCCCCCCCAATGTGGACGTGGATCAAATCATAGTGTTCGTTTCAATAAGAGATTTACATCTCTTTCCCACTATTGAGAAGTTTCTCATTTGCTGTGGTACAAAACAAAGTAAAACATGACGAACACTTGAATAATTATCTATATAAAGTTGATTTAGTGATGATCCCACCCTTAAAATGCATACACAAACTCTCTCTATCTCTATCTCTATCTCTCTATCTATCGATCTATCTATCTATAAATATATATACATATATATATATATATATATATATATATATTGATAATCACCATATATAATATATATATGTATATATATAAATATTGACAATCACCATATATAATATATATAATTTTTATATATTTATATATATATATATATATATATAAATATATAGTATATATATGTATATATATATATATATATATATATATATATATATATATATATATATATATATATATACATACACACATGGTTTAGACAAGATTATCCAGTAAAGTCCTAATTTCTAATTAAAATGAAAGGATTAGCGAACGTTCTACATGCTCACCGTTTCGCTCTCCCTGATAAATGAAGTGGCTATCAGTCAGATACAATCAACCATCCACTTGAGCCGAATATATAAATCACTGTTAATTGAATAGTTAAAAGACGAGTAAAGTGAATGCAATCTTTGCCTGCCTTGATCGAGAGTGAGAGAATGGTTCAAGCGAAGGTGTTCTACTCAGTGATAATGCTTTTCATTTGTTTCGTTTTTGATTTTCTGAAACTAAATCATTCTAATTAAACAGTACGCATACTGGAGATTTACGCGTACACGCCCGCATACATACATACATACATACATACAATACATTCATACATACATACATATATACAATACATTCATACATACATACATATAAACATATATAAAATACATATATACTTAACTTTTCTTCTAACAATAGGTTTTTATTTCTATGTACATTTTTTATTTGGAGCCCAAAAATGCACAAAGAGAAAGAGCAACATGGATACGACAACAAACTAAACTAGAGGATATTCTAACAACATGTACACATGAAATAAATGAACATGGGCAGGGCATATAATGAGAACAGAAAATAAATGAACATTAAAAACAACAGAATGGATCTCTAGAAATGCAAATGAAGCAGGGGAAGGAAGAGAAGATGAACTGACGAACTAAGAAAATTTGCAGGTATAGACTAGCATAGAAAGACCATAGACAGACTCGAGCGGAAGGACATGCTGGAGGCCTTTGCCCCTAGTTGGACTGGTAACGGCTGACGATGATGTTACACACACACACAAACACATACTGGGGCCTATATATATATATATATATATATATATATATATATATATATATATATATATATATATATATAATATATATATATATACATATATGAGAGAGAGAGAGAGAGAGAGAGAGAGAGAGAGAGAGAGAGAGAGAGAGAGAGAGAGAGAGAGAGAGAGAGAGAGAGAGAGAGAGAATGTAAAGAGTTCGCTAATCCTTTATTTATATAAACTGAAATTAGACCTTTACTGTGTACATGATAACTGGATACATAATAGCCTACTAAGAAACCCGGGTACTGAATTTTCCAGCTACCTTAAATTCTTACATAATTACGGTAAGTGTCAATATTCAATCAGTAGCCTATGTCTTATATTCTGGTGAGCCCTTTCCAACACCAGATGCACTGACTTTGAAGATTAGTAAAAGTTGGCAGAGCATAAACACTAAAATGAAACGTTAGTTACGTGGTAACAAGAAAAGTCCTTAAAGATATTCCGCTTTTCAAACATCACCCCTCAAGAATGGGGAGATGCTTGAATCAAAACTAAACTGAACAGGATAAAACAACACTGCAGAGTTTTGGAAGGTAATTAACATTTGGGAAAAAAAAAAAAAAAAAAAAAAAAACTTGCAAAAAGGAGCCACGAACTTTTCTCGCCAACATATCTATAAATACTCTAGTAACAAAGACCGACATGAACAGGTATTTTCAACCAGTACCATTTAACAAATAATTAACTGCTGAGTAAAGAGAAAGAAATATAATTTTCCCCCTTCAGCCATTCTCAATTCTAATTGTTGTACATTTAATATATTATATATATATTATATATATCTATATATATATATATATATGTATATATATACATATATATATATATATATATATATATATATATATATATATATATATATATATATATAAATATATATATATATATATATATAACAGATAATAATTTCTAAAATCATTTTCAAGCACGAAGGGTTTCATATTCATCGCCATTAAAGGTAAACGCTCTTCTGTGCTACCTTACTCTGTCAACCGTCTACCATGTTCAATTTTGGAGTTCGCGCCGTTAAATGAAAAATAAACAACGCCAATATTCCGGAAAAATCCCGAGGCTGAAACCTGCAAAGGAGAATTTCCCTGTGAAAATGAAATTCAGTGGCACGAATGTCTTTAAAATAAACAATCCGAAAGTAGTAATCTTCCCTATATAATAAAGAGAAGGTGTCTGGCTATAAATATACTGTGTATATATATATATATATATATATATATATATATATATATATATATATATATATATATATATATATGTGTGTGTGTGTGTGTGTGTTTGTATGAGTATGTAAATGTGAAAATACATGCATATTCTACAAAATAAAATTCTACCACATTTCAAAAAACAATTCTGAAGCAAATATTTAAATGATGAAACTTAACCTATCAAAAATAATTCATACTTCAAACAAATACTAAATGTTTGTGGAAGTATGTGTCTACATCATCCACCATATCAAATTAAAAGGAAAGATGAAGTTGCAAATAAAACCATTCTTTAGAAATAACGAGCTCTCCTCTCGGTTAAAGCACACAAAACAAGTGGTATGGATAACATATCTTAGAAATCTCTCCTTTTACACAACTAAAACTAGACGATAAAAAACCTTCCCCAACACTCACGTGTTGTGGGCATCACAACAACATAAAACTTAGCTGGACAAGCAATGCCGAGGAATTCTCTTTCCTCTAAGCCAAAGGTAACAGTGCCTACCATGGAAGGCTTCCTGACCTACATAAAAATTAACTACCTTTTTTTTTTCTTTTAAGTCGCACATCACGAGAAGTTGCATTCTCCTGGTCAATAATCGTGGCAACCTTACTTCACCAACATACTTGGTCTATTTGCTCTCAAAATAATATAATTATTATTTTTATTATCATTAATATTTTTTTTTCATCATGATTGTAGTCTTTCATCCCACATACATTTCATCATATAATGAAATTCAAAGACATCCTCTAAAATATAAAGTGAAGTTAAATAAAAACTGAAACGTTACAGCAAAATAACGTCTTATCTACTGACTGACTTTTCAATCATATCATCATCTATCATTAGTATCATTTAAAAGAACTAGCATCCACATAGAATAAAGTTAAAAGGATAAGATATTGAAAAAGTGAGAAATCATAATAAGCGTTTTATTATTTACATATACAGTACGTTCTACGTTCTTTCTCTATACATATCAAATCACTTTTAATCATATTTCTGTCCAAATTGCTTCAGCGGATCATAAAATCTAAAAACTTGGAAAGGCAATAAACAAATATATGATATTACTAAATAATGGTAAAAAAAATCTTCAATATAACAACTTGAGTGATTCCAATTTCATCACGTTACAGTCAGTTTTAAATATAAATTAGTCAAGGTAATGAAAAGGTAGAATTCCATAGGTAAATTTAACTGGTTTTCAATGCAGAGTAATGGTAAATTAGTATAAATGAACGTCAAAACATATCTTTGAAAAATATGGTTAATTCCTATAATTTCATGGATTCAAGTTTCAATTTTGGGTATTAATTGCTTGTATTTTCATTTCATAAGAAGGTTTGGCTTCTGCAGGAAAAGCGAGACCAGGTGCTCATAATTCCGACTAAATTAAAAGTAAAGTCCACCTAAATGTTGCCTTAACATTCTGTAATTAAAATGAGCCGTATAACAAAGTTCTGTCCTACCTACTAATGAAGCAGTCCCGGTTTTACTAAATAGATTGAAATTGACATTTATATTTAGCTTTGTACATAGATCTTTAAATTTAGCATTTTTCAAATCTCCTACTGTTCATAATTATACCAATATCTTTACCGTATACTTGTTAATTGTTTCTATTCCTGCCAATAATTCATATTCTATTCTTAAGTTAGATTTATTTACATACACGAAAGAAACGTGAGGTAATCCTAATCCTGCCTTCGACGACTGCCAACAAGAAAGTGGAATCGTTCGTCTGATAAATAGAGGGCGAGGAATCAATATCTTTAGAGTAATTTAAACAAGATAATATTAGCAAGACAATTTTAATCACACATATGTGCATGATTGTCACAAAGATCCTAACTAAAGACTACACAACTTCCGATTTAAGGTAACATCAATATATAACCAATACAATCAATATTAACTTTGCTTAATAACTGCAAGAGCTTGTGGCTCTAATTTATCTTGAATATACTGTACACTTTATGTAAAATAATATTTTCAATTATCAATAATATGCCATGGGGGTGAACATTATCTTTAATCAGTGGAGGATATCCATTCATGAGAAAAATAACTGCATGATGGTCCGTCTTTTTACTACGAGGTACTACAATGACAACGTAAGCATGACAGGCTTTCTGACGAAAAAAAATCAAATAGACAAATAATCTGCATTCCCCAACGTTCTTATATGACAGTCTACCATTATTCCAGATTCAAGTGAAATCTCTTATACAGCAGT
>NC_090733.1:121233563-121261063 GCF_036898095.1 Palaemon carinicauda | reverse complement strand
TCTTCTTAGAAGAAAGAAGTCTTCAAAACAAGAATCTTGAAGACTTGTTTCTCTCCATGAGGAAGAAGATGTCTTCAAAACAAGAATCTTACAGACTTCTTCTTCCTCATGGAAAGAAAGAAGTAGTCTTCAAGATTCTTGTTTTGCTTTTCTCGACTGCCTTCCTGATTCCACTTGTCGTTGATCCCTTTCTTCTTAAAAGAAAGAAATTTTCAAAACAAGAATCTTGAAGACTTCTTCTTTATCTCCATGAGGAAGAGGATGTCTTCAAAACAAGAATCTTGAGGACTTCTTCCTCATGGAGAGAAAGAAGAAGTCTTCAAGATTCTTGTTTTGCTTTTCATGACTGCCTTCCTGATTCCACTCTTCATGTTTTTTAAAAATAAGCTAGATACAGGAACACACTATAGTTGGCTGGGCGGGGCTCCCAACTTCCTGCTAGCCAGGAGGGCCTCCCCCTTCCTGCCAGCAGGGAGGGGATCCCCCCTTCCTGCTAGCAGAGAGGGGCTCCCCCCTTCCCGCTGGCAGGGCGGAGCTCCCCCCTTCCCGCTGGCAGGGCAGTGCTCCCCCATTTCAGCTGGCAGGGCGGAGTTCCCTCCTTCCCGCTGGCAGGGCGGGGTTCCCTCCTTCCCCCTGGCAGGGCAGGGCTCCCCCCTTCCCGCTGGCAGGGCGGGGCTCCCCCCCCCCCTTCCCGCTGGCAGGGCGGGGCTCGCCCCCTTCCCACTGGCTGGGCGGGGCTCCCCCTTTCCCGCTGGCAGTTTCACCCCATCATTCACACAATGGAGTCTTGCAACTGCATACAGTCGGAAAAGGGAAAAACGAAATTAGTTGATAAGGAAAACTACGTGTACCAAAAACATTAAGAAAATGCTGATGGTACGAAGATATATTGGCGTTGTGAAAGGCGGTCTTGCAAAGCACGGCTTCACTCAGATGTTAATTTTCATGTGCTCAAGTATATTGGAAAACATAATCTTAGCACAACTGCTGCTGAAGTGAGTGCAAAAGTTTCTACTGCAAATATCAAGGAAAGGACGATCACAAGTCAAACACCTTCTCGTTCAATTCTAACAGAAGAACTAGGAAATTTAAATGAGTGCGCACTTACTGATGTGACGAAACTAGCTCATATTAGTCGAAATATGAGACGATGGAGAGGTGATCAGGCCAATTATCCATCGATACCGCAAATAATTAATGGATTTCAAATACCACGAGAGTTTGGTGTTATCGAGAACGGCTCTATATTTTTGCAGTATGACAGTGGCATCGACGACGTTAAACGCATTCTAATTTTCGCTACTAATGACGCTTTTCAAGATTTGAGACAATGTGCGAATTGGGCAGGAGATGTAACTTTTAAGAGCTGTCCTGTTATATTTTTCCAATTATATGTCTTGCATACACAAATTAAGAACTTCAGTGCTCCAAGATTGTTTGCACTCTTACCTGATAAGTCTCAAAATACGTATGAGCGCTTTTCCAAAAAGTGAAAGAATTAGTGAATAACGAGGGGCCAGAAAAAGCTGCGGAAAACGCATTTTAAAATACGTTTCCAGGAACAAATATTTCTTTTTGCTTCTTTCATTTAGGACAAAATGTTTATAGACATGTTGTAGCTGAAGGTTTTAAGGTACGTTACCACGAAGATGACATATTCAGTCTTAAATTGCGATGTTTTATAGCCTTGGCATTTTTACCTGTAAATCAGGTTGCGGATGCCTTTGATGAACTGGTTGATGATGATGATATCCCTCAACCTATTGTCTCTTATTTTGAAAATTTATATATAGGACCAGTGAGAGGAAGAGGTACCAGAAGGAGGAGACTTGATCCAAAATTTTCAAAAGAATCTTGGAATGTTCTTCACCGATGTTTGAACGGAGAATCGCGTACAATTAATAATTTAGAAGGTTGTCACAGCACATTTATAGCAAGTCTCTTCAGTATGCATCCAAACATTTGGAAATTGATTGAAGCCCTCAAAAGAGAAGAGAGTTTGGCAAAATACAAATTACAAATGATACGAAACGAGGATGAACCAGTAAAAAAAAAAGAAGTACGGGGATTGTGACAAGTGTATCATTCATCTAGTACAGAAATATAATCAAGCAGAAAGAATGCAGTTCCTTAAAGCAATCGCTCATAATATTAAGGTTTAAATTTTATATATACTTTTAACGACAAGAAATATATAGTTTTTACTAATTTATTTTTATATACATACTTTTAACATAAGAAATGTATAGTTTTTACCGTTTTATTTTCTATATAATAAAGAAACTAAAAAAGTATTTTTTTTTTATTTATCGCACACACAAGGATAAATCAATTAGACTTTTTTATATCTATACTAACAAAAGCAAAAATTTTCTGTTAAAAGTAATGCTTAGAACTGATAGGAATTTTAGAAACGAAAAAAAAAATTGGAAAAATACTGTTAAACCAGACTTTTGAATCTTCTCAGGAATGGGTTCAGTCATACGAGGGACTAATTTCAGGCCATCGTTACAGAATCCAATTTCTGCCATGTAGATTCCAACTGTGCTTTAAACTGATCCAGTTCCGTAAACATCTGACACCAGCCGATCAAAGATGTCTCAGTCACCATGAAACACTGTTCCTTCAGGTTGATCCTTAACCACATCACTATTACTGATTACTGAAACTGATTATTGTCCAGCTGCTACATTCTCATTTACATCTTCCAGTAAGCTGTCCAAAAACCACGTTAATAAAACTAGAAAAATTAACACATGTACCGTAAAAAAGAAACTATACAATACGAACTGAAAATGTTAACAATTAAGTTCTTTAAAGCGCACCCATCCCTTCCCCCATTGGTACCATATTCTAGATGCCTCTTGTGAATTTTTTACGAACTCTCGCCCAAAATTAGTTCTTATTCAAATATAATTCTGTTTTATCTATTGAAATCCTTGATTTCTTGTTCCTTAAATATGGCGTGACTTTGTTCTTTTTTCCCCCTGTCGTTTCACAAATCGCACTATAAAGACGTAGCGCAACAGATTATCGGTAACTAGATAATATCAGCTTAGTTAGAAATGAAGTTTGTAATTTTAACACTGAAATGGATAACGCAGAGTCAAGCTGCCAACTAATCATAAAGAGTTCATCTGTAACTTAACTGGTATGGAATGAACATCTTGGACCCCCAATCTACTTTGACTCTCAATATTCTCTACTTCTCTCACTCCTTCTCGCTCTCACCACCCTCGGACTCTTTAACCCCTTCTCACTTCTTCACCAACCCCACCTCTCTCTCTCTCTCTCTCTCTCTCTCTCTCTCTCTCTCTCTCTCTCTCTCTCTCTCTCTCTCTCTCTCTCTCTCTCTCTCTCTATATATATATATATATATATAATAAATGATAAAAGATAGCGTCGAGTTTATATCGCCCACTTACACAAAACTAAATTTCAAAATAAATAGCATCTTGAGAAACATTACAAGTTCCATTCTCTCGAAACATGATGTTCGTGAAGTGAATCTTTATCTCACTAGAGTTGGAATTGTTGAAAGACAAACAGGTAAGAATGGAAGTAATGATGTGGTTTCTGGAAGGGTTACAAGGTTTTGGTATGTTTGGATAAATGTATAATTTCCAGGAATATAGAAGGTAAGAAGAACTAATTATGTGGGTTACGCCCCGTTAGTTTAATAAATCCAAAGAAATATTTTGCAATCCCAAATTATAAAAGAGCTCAGTGCCCGGGGGCTATATTCACCTCGTCAGAACTCAAAATTTACGTTTTGGTCCAATTATTATTATTATTATTATTATTATCATTATTATTATTATTATCATTACCTCCGCCAAAGAGGTCATGTTTTCATCTCTGTCTATTTGTTTGTCACAAACCTAACTCAAAAAGTTACGTGCGAATTTTGACTCAGGTACTATAGATATATAAAAAACGATGTATTCAGACCGAATCTCTCTCTCTCTCTCTCTCTCTCTCTCTCTCTCTCTCTCTCTCTCTCTCTCTCTCATATATGGTGTTTTTTTTATCATTATTTTACATCGAACCATATCTGAAAGTACTTTTTCTTTCATTGGTGACTTGAAGAAGACTTAGGTCGAAATAATCTAATGTAGCTGTTAACGGAAGGGATTGTTTGGCTGCGATACTCCAATAATTTCTACATGATTTTGCGGATTCATCATATATATATATATATATATATATATATATATATATATATATATATATATATATATGTGTGTGTGTGTGTGTGTGTGTGTGTATTCATTATTTGCAGTGGATATTCGAAATGTCAAATGATAAAACAGAATGAAATATGGCAACTCGATTTGAAAAATTTTAATGCTTTCACTAGCAACGCCCCCCCCCCCACCCCCCACCCCCCACCTCCGCTGTCTTTGATTCGCTAAGGTTGGAGAAGGCTCCGCCCATTTCGTAGTAGTAAGAAGAGGAATGTCATATATCTGATTCTAGTTCAAATTAGCAAATATCAAAATCCTAAAATTTGATAATATGAATGATTACAAATCATTCCACGTCCGCACTGAATGTTGCTCAGGTAATGCAATTGCTTAGCAATTAACAGCAAAACGCCGACGACGGAAAAAAATGTCTTTTTGGTAAAAAAATAAACATTAATGGGACACAACCATGTGTATTTAGCGAATTCCATTTTCCCTCTTTATTTTAAAATAATTCTTAATTAATATTATAATTATTTTTGCTTCAATATACAATTAAACAAAATAACAATAAGAAAACAAATGAATACTTGGTAACAGTGACATTTTCAACGGGAAACAACTTACTTGCACGCATATGCGTACCCTTACGAGCCCATAATTATATTACACTCGTTCATTTTTAACAAACTCTAGTCCCCAACATTCATAAGTATTTGAACTCATTTCCAACCTTAGAATCAGAACCGAAGATGATACTAATTTCATATCGAACTGCAATAAATAAATAAAAAAAAAATGCGAATTCCGTGACATTCTGAACCAATTAAAATTATTACCGAACTTCAGCCGCACAAATCCTATTTTCCCTTGCCTCAAACGAAGCGTTTTCCCTCTGAGCCGTTTTCACTTCGGTTAACCCTTCAGTAAATCTGCGTTAGCCCTTCATTCTCCCTTTGCATCTGGCCCAATTAAACCAATTGGACGCTCGAGAATTATCCGTCCCTCGTAACTATACTCGTAACCCACATCGAAAGGCTGTTCAATAAACACAGCTCCCACTAGAACACGAGGGAGCAAAGTCTCTTTTTATCCTTTTTTTTTCTCCCGTGCGAGACATTTGATTAAAGCTTCCGCAAAACGAATGGGAGAGATTTTCTCTTGCCATAATTTAGCTCTCCTTTCACTCCTCTCCCTCGTGATGCGAGAGGAAATCCATTTAGTGAGCTTGCAATTTCAAGTTTGGGCATCAATCCTCCAGGACATATGTGGATCTTCCTTGTTTTTACTTAAATGCTTTGAGGATTAAGGAGAATTGGCTTCCACACTGCACGGAAACAAGGACTTTCAATGTGCAAAAAGGAGAATAATGGGGATTGTCATGCTACGGATGTCCTTGTTATCAACGGATTAGGTCATAAGCATTCAAAAATGGCTCCACTGCAGATGATGGTCTCCACAAGAGGTAGTAAGGAGTCTTGAGAGAGAGAGAGAGAGAGAGAGAGAGAGAGAGAGAGAGAGAGAGAGAGAGAGAGAGAGAGAGAGAGAGATATGACCACTTGCATGAGCATGCTTAATGTTACAGTGTGATCTTAAGGGGTATGGACTCGAGAAATAAATTTATTTTAACAAGGTCAAGGAGGAATTTTTTTTTCTTTCTCTCTCTCTCTCTCTCTCTCTCTCTCTCTCTCTCTCTCTCTCTCTCTCTCTCTCTCTCTCTCTCGATGGCGTAAATTAGAAGAGTTTTTACAAATCAAATAATTTAGGAGTAACAGAGTAGGTGTTTTAATGACTAAATAAAAGAAAAGTTATAAACTATCCTAGTAAAATAATCATTAAAACCAATTACAAACAATATTCCATTTAAACATTACAGATGTATCCAAATCACGGAAATATACTGGATAACCAACACTACAAAAATGTTATCACTATCATCATCATTCTGGATAACCAACACTACAAAAATGTTATCACTATCATCACCATACTGGATAACCAACACTACAAAAACGTTATCACTATCATCATCATACTGGATAACCAACACTACAAAAACGTTATCACTATCATCATCATACTGTTAACCAACACTACAAAAACGTTATCACTATCATCATCATACTGGATAACCAACACTACAAAAACGTTATCACTATCATCATCATACTGTTAACCAACACTACAAAAACGTTATCACTATCATCATCATACTGGATAACCAACACTACAAAAACGTTATCAGTATCATCATCATCACAATTGTACCTATCATGTTAACACCTAGCAAAAGTTAAGTGCGAACCAATAACCCATGTTAGCACAGGGATTACTAATAAAACAACAGCAGGAGAAAAGCGAAATAAAATGACAAGACAATACTGCGGAAAACTTGCTTGTAAATTTCACGCGAGTTAATGACAATTCCATGGCTCAGATGTGCGTCTGTAAGGGGGGGGGGCGTGATTTGTTGAAAAGTGCCATTGTAAATAAAGCAGTTTTTTCTTATGCAATCTACTTCTATTTCCTAGATCTGGTAAAGAAAAAATGAGAAATGGGAAGGACTATAAAAGGGAAGGATAAAATGGTCGCTGGAAATAATAGTGAAGGGAAAGACTAGAACTGGTTGTATTTGCCATCGATAAATCATCATGATAAAATCATGTTATGAGTTTAATATACATTTACGAAAACGATTACTTTACATAACTGTAGACGCTTCTGTTCAAAGTAGCGTCAAGGGATTTGTAAGAGAGCTGGATATGTCCAAAGTTTCTCAATCTCTTAAACAGCACAAACGTTTTTTACGCTGAAAGCTGCAATCAGAGATCACTGAAATAAAAACCCAAACAAATAATTGAAGTAACGTTGGCCTGTAAATCGGAAAAAAAAGAAAAAAAAAACCGGGACATTACATTGGGCCCCAGTCCATCACGTCATTAATAACGAATAGTGGTTAATCCAAAATCATTAATCTCGCAGTTTCAAAAAGAAACAAAATATCCCATTTTCATAACACTTTTTTTTTTTTTTTTTTTTTTTTTTTTTTTTTTTTTTTTTTTTTTTTTTTTTTTTTGCCTGAATGCTTCGTCTGATCCAACTTCCGTAGGTGGGCGATCTGGAGTGACGGATCGCCGGAATACAAATGGAATCATTTAGCATCTGGATCCGTTGGAATCCCCGAGGATTAACCGCTTAAGCTTGTCTTTCCATTGATCTTTTCCGGTTTTTCTTTTTGGAATGGTTTGGAAAATAGGAGAATATCAGATATGTACTTCCTTGTTATGGAAATTACATCGTTATAAATATATGTAATTAGGGTCTTGGTGTTTTTATATTTCCATACGAACTTCGACGTAGAGAAGATGGTCCGGTATTTATAAGATATGACAAATATTAAAGAACTACATTATTAATTGTAGTAGTTGAAATAGTTGAACTAACTGGCAGAGAGAGAGAGAGAGAGAGAGAGAGAGAGAGAGAGAGAGAGAGAGAGAGAGAGAGAGAGAGAGAGAGAGAGGCAGGCAAAAAACTGACCTTTTATATGACCATGGCTATATAGGAAGATTTCTAAAAAGCCTTTACTTCTTTTTTCCCAGAAAAACTTCTGAATATTTTCATTTCAAAACAAGACATTTTTTTGCGATGCTTCCCGTACACGAGGTAAAACGAAATAGAAATTACAAAAATATTTTCGAAGCAATTTATAAATCAATATCACTTCTCTATTTCATTACCATCAAACTCTTAATGACTGTTACTAAGTCTGCTAATCAACCATATAAATTTATACAAGATTTTTTTCATTATTTCTTAGGCTTTGTCCCTCAACATTTTTTCCAGCTCCTAGATTTTCTCTTTCACCCTCGTCAGGCTGGGAGGAGCGAAGATAAGAGTGGTACCCTTTTGTTTTGTTTTTAAGTGGGCTACCTTCCAAAATTTGGGGAAATTTCTTGGTAGATAGACAGGTAGATAGACATGTATGTCAAACTTGTCTCCCCAATAGCTCGTATCAAATTCTTAGCTAAACTTTTGAATTTATTACTTTTATTGAAAGGAGGTAATTTATCAGCCCAAAGTGTCCAGCTCGACTCCTACAGACCTGACCGCTAAACTTGTAAAAACCAAAAGAACCTCATAACTATCACTTGCACGTAGATATATAATTAATAGGCAACGAACAACACCATTACAAAACGATGGTAAGGTGACCATCAACTTCCTTAACAGTTTCCACAAGATTACATACGAATTTTATCAACTTTGTAGTACTTAGCCATGTAAGGATTCGACGCTAATTTTCTATGCTAATTGAAAAAGTTCCGCCTAATGAAGGAAGTTACTCGCAATTCAATTTGGAATCATTCAAACAGTTTTTCCTCTTAATAACTCGAAACGAGTTTCTTCAGCCTCATAAAGCTACTTACTCGAGAGGTGTTGATCTTGAAAGGGACAGTGGTTGTTGTTGTTGTTGTTGTTGTTATAGAGGGAGATTAACCAATCTAATGAGTCAAACTCGACTCTTACAGAGTTACCCTGATTAACATCGAGAATAAAATTATTTTTTCATATCAATGTTAAATAAATTAATAAAATAAAATAATTTTTACTAAATATAATGGATAAAAATATAACAAATATAATGGATAAAATATATACCAAATTTAATGGATAAAAATATATATTAAATACAATGGATAAAAATATATACCAAGTATAATGGATAAAAATATATACTAAATATAATGTATAGAAAGTAAATAAATTAAGAGGTAAAAAGCTGTGATAAATATAAATCTAAATCTTGTCTATAAAACTTATGTTCTTATAAAAGTAAAAATCCTAAAACTGAGAAATTCCCAGAGACTGATAAAAGGTCAATAAAACTTTTCTCACCAAAATATATCTCTTTCTCTTATAAAAGCTTGACGTCATATACTTCATTAACTAAAATCACGAAGTTGCAAGTTTTACATTTCAATCTTTAATTTTCTAGTTTCATTATTTCTTATCCTGGCAAATGCTCAACCGAATGAACCTAAATTTCCATGTCGAATACGATGTCAAAAAAGGGTGACCTAAATGAATTAAAAATTTCTCCGGCATATATATAACCATGGACATTCCTGGGGCAAGGGTATGGGACAAAAGATCCCATTCTAAAATCTTCGATAAGAAACATTTAACATAAGTAAAAAAATAATAAAAAGGAATAATCTTTTTTAAAAGAATCAATTGTAGAACCATATGAACTTTAGGTTTCTTTGGACTAGTGATTTAATTCACCAACCGAACCTGTAGTGAGAAATTTTTATATGTTTTGTTTAACGGTTATTTCATTTCATAATATAATTTCGATCATTTTTTTAAAATCACTCTACTGTGCTTCATTTTAATTTATATCTATCTTAATCCTTTCAAATATTTTCATTTAATTCATCTCTTCTCTTGCCTGTTTTTCATTGGGTAAATATTGACATTAATTTCAGTAGAAGCTTCCTGGTCAAGTAAATATTTCTTTCGGCATGATCCGAATGAGTAAAGGCAGCTATGAATAATTATAATACTAATATTAGTCTTGCTGACTTAATTATATGTGCAGTTTTGAAAACGGTAAATACAAATACAAATATATAATTTCTGAATCATATTTTGACGAGGGCACGAGGATAGGCAAATTGGATGGCCAATCAAATAACTAATATGAAAATAGAATAAGAGTTGAATTTATGTTCTTAGAACTTTATATATATATATATATATATATATATATATATATATATGTGTGTGTGTGTGTGTATATATGTATATATATGTATATATGTATATATATATATATATATATATATATATATATATATATATATATATATATATATATATATAAATATATATATATATATATATATATATATATATATATATATATATATATATATATAAATGTATATATGTATATATATATATATATATATATATATATATATGTATATATATATATATATACTGTATATATATATATATATATATATATATATATATATATATATATATGTATATATATATATATATATATATATATATATATATATATATATATATATATATTGTAAAGTGAGTTGAGTTCTACCCTCCTAAGTAAAACTGTTAGCAGTTCATAATTCTTTTTTTTTTTTCGTGGATTTCCTTTCTTGTATCCTCAGACAGGCCTCAGCCCACAAAAGGAGGTCGTTGTCTGCACTATGTAGTGTACCAACCGTGTGTCACACGATCGTACATAATTCATTTTGTATATATTATGCTTGTATCTTCGCTCTTCCCTCGCACTAAAAAGAACCAGAATAAACATGTCTGCGTTTCTCCTATGTAACACTGTCTGTTTCTCGAACATGTAATTTCCTGTTGCCTTGAGGTTTTGAATATAAAGGAGAGTGTTCTATAATAAATTGACTCAGTTGCTTTCATACTGCCTTTGAGTTCACAACCTTCCCTACGGCCCGTCACATTGGTGACCCCTGAAGTAGACTCGATCCACCGCCTTCCACACCCACCCCCCTCGCCCCTCCATCGTTGGTACTATGACGGACTCTACAGAAGTTGGCGCTGCGGCTGCCCCATTGAAACTTTCACCGTTCGCCAGCGGAGAGGCGTTTGCTTGGTTTCAGCGCGCAGAAGTCCAGTTTCAAATCGAGGGCGTGACTCGCTCAACCACCAAAGCGGATTATGTTCTCGCGGCGATACCCGAGGACACCTTCCCGGAAATATCCAACTGACTTTGTGAACAAGGAGACAACCCAATAGCGTATGACACCCTCAAAACATACCTTCTGCAGCAGTACTCGCCGTCGCCAGCCGCCCGTGTAGCAAAGCTTTTTCAGCTCTCACAACAACCGTTGGGGGACCAAAGGGCTTCGCTTGCCCTCAGGGAAATGACCAGTATCGCTCGCCTTCAACCTGCCACAGACGACTCTCCTCGTGAGGTGAACCTACTCCGTGCCCTTTGGATACGCCGTTTAACCGGAACTATACGCGCTGCCATACCCGATGTCGATAGTTTACCCATAAAGGACTTGATGACCAAAGCCGACGGCCTTATGGACAGCCACTTCAAGACCTCATCAACGCCTCCACCCCTGACGAAGAGGATGCCTATTCAACGTCAACCGAAGCTGACGTGAATGCCGTAAGACATACACGCCTACACCGTGACGTGCCGAAGCAGCGACAAAGCCGCCCACTACCCACCAATCGCTCGCGCCCCAACAAACGACTTCTACAGCCACTTACTACCTCCCATCCGCCACAGTTTTGCTACTACCACTTCAGATTCGGGGCAACTGCGAAGAAATGTGCCGAGGATTGTCAGTGGCCAAAAAACGTGTAAGTAGGCCATCGCTCATGGCGGTGGCCTCCCGTGTTTCTAATCTTTTCTTTTTACATGATGCAGGAACGGGCGTGCGATTTTTGGTAGACACGGGTGCTTGTCGTTCTCTTTTGCCAAGGAAACTCTTCAAGACACGACGTAGTCTGTCTACATCTGCCGACGTCCACTTGGTAGCTGCCAACGGATCTGCAATACCCACCTACGGTTACGAGAACCTCACATTATCGTTTGGAAACGGTAAATTCAATTGGAAGTTTCTCGTTGCTGACGTCACATTGCCAATCCTCGGTGCGGATTTCCTCTCTCATTTCCACCTTCTGGTCGATGTCGCTCACCGACGATTGGTCAACGCAGACTCGTACTTGTCGACACCTCTTCAACCCGCCCCTCTAACCTCGCTCTCCACATTAGCGCACCCACGGATGCCTACGCCCACCTCCTCACGTCGTACCCGGAAGTTTTCCGTCCAGAACTTCGCCAAACGCCCACGGTTCCTGCCAAGCACGGTATTTATCACCATATCAAGACGACGGGACCCCCAGTCTTCGCAAAATTCAGACGTCTGGCACCGGGACGATTGGCAGCCGCCAAACAGACGTTCGCCGAAATGGAGAAAATGGTCCTTTGCCAAAAGGCCTCCAGCCCATGGTCGTCACCCTTACACATCGTTCTGAAGAAAGACGGCTCCCTCCGTCCGTGCGGGGATTACAGGCGCCTGAACATGCAAACAGAACCGGATCACTACCCCCTCCCAAACATTGCCGACGTGACCGCCTACCTGCACAAAGCAAAGGTTTTCTCTAGGCTCGACCTCCTGAAGGGGTATTATCAGGTGCCTATGAACCCAGAAGACATCCCCAAGACTGCCATCACCACTCCGTTTGGTACATACACCTTCAATTACTCCTGTTTTGGCCTTCGTAATGCTGGGGCCACGTTTCAACGTCTCATGGATGGCATCTTAGGGGACCTCCCTTTCTGTGTATGTTATGTGGACGACATACTTGTGTTCTCCTCCTCAAAAGAGGAACACCTCCGTCACCTGCGCATCGTGCTCGGCCGCCTGCAACAAAACGGCCTTGTAGTCCGGTACGACAAGTGTACCTTTGGCGCCAACGAAGTGTCGTTCTTAGGGCACCGCATCACTCCTGAAGGAGTCCACCCCCTCCCTGAGAAGGTAGCAGCCGTTCAGAAATTCCCAGTGCCCTCGACCATGCAGGAATTCTTGGGCATGATCAACTATTATCACCGGTTTCTGCCAGCCATTGCCGCCACTCTTGCTCCCCTCTACGCCTCCCTCAAGGGCAAGCCAAAGGACCTGAAGTGGGGTCCCCTTCAAGAAGCAGCCTTCTGCAATGCAAAGAAGACCCTATCAACTGCTGCGGCTCTCACTTTTCCTATCCCACATGCCCCTCTCCTTCTCTCCACCGATGCCAACGACGTCGCTATTGGTGCAGTACTCGAGCAGGTGGTCAACGGTTCGCCCCGCCCATTGGCCTTCTTCAGCAGAAAACTGTCCAAGGCAGAATTGGGTTATTCTACCTTCGATCGAGAATTGCTGGCGGTGCACTTGTCTGTCCGTCACTTTCGCCATTTCTTAGAAGGTACGCCCTTCGTCATTCGCACAGACCACATGCCTCTGGTGCACGACTTTACTCGACAGCGTGATGCTTGGTCCGCCAGGCAACGCCGACATCTCTCCGCCGTGGCTGAATACAATTGCACCCTTCAATACGTCCCTGGGAAAATGAATCCCGTTGCCGATGCCCTGTCAAGAAACACGTTGGCTGCCGTTCAACTGGGATTGGATTACAACGCCCTGGCTGAAGCCCAACGACAGGATCCAGAGTATCAAGCATGTAGGACATCCTGCACGTCCCTCCGTTGGGAAGACTTCCCCCTCGAAGACTCCAACACCACCCTCCTCTGTGACGTCAGTACTGGTAGACCACGACCTTGGATTCCTGCTCCCATGCGACGGCAGGTGTTTGATTTCATTCACGGCCTTTCACATCCCTCGTGCCGTTCTACTGCACAGCTGCTGAAGGCAAAGTTCATTTGGCACGGCATTTCTAAGGATGCTAAGGATTGGGTCCGCGCCTGTACTTCTTGCCAAACTTCCAAAGTACATCGACACACGGATTCAGGAGTGGGCACCTTTCCTCAACCTCAGCGTCGTTTCGCACACATTCACATCGACGTTGTAGGCCCCCTACCCACATCACAAGGACATCGTTACCTGTTTACCGTCATCGACCGCTCCACTCGTTGGCCTGAAGCCATTCCCATGGAAACTGCAACGTCCGCCTCATGTACATCTGCCTTACTCTCTAGATGGATTGCAAGATTTGGTATCCCTGAGCATATTACTTCCGACAGGGGAACCACTTTCACCTCTCAATTGTGGACATCATTAGCGAATCTCCTGGTCATCACCCTACATCAGACAACGGCCTACAACCCCGCTGCCAATGGAATGGTTGAACAGCTTTGATGTCCCGCTGCAAGGATTCCAACTGATTTACTCAGCTTCCCTGGGTCCTCCTGGGACTAAGGACCACTCATAAAGATGCCCTCGACGTCTCGGTAGCTGAAATGGTGTATGGCAACCCGTTGGTCGTTCCTGCCGAATTCTTTCCTTCTACAACATCCTCCGACGATCTCCAGCGCATACGTCACGTCGTGGGAAAATTTACTCCATGCCGCCAGACTTACAAGCCCCCAGTGAAGCATCACATACCAACAGACTTTCACTTTGCAACGCACGTCTTCCTGCGCAACAACACTAGCAAGCCACCGCTAACGCCCCCTTACACGGGCCCTTTCCTTGTGATCCGCCGCAGTCCGAAAGCATTCCTACTAAACATTTGTGGCAAAGAAGACTGGGTCTCCATTGATCGTCTAAAACCTGCTTATCTTCTGCCAGATGATCCGCCTACAGTTCGCCTCTCTAGATCAGGGCGCCCTATTTAACATGTACAGTATGTCATTTTTAGGGGGGGAGCCATGTACCAACCGTGTGTCACACGATCGTACATAATTCATTTTGTATATATTATGCTTGTATCTTCGCTCTTCCCTCGCACTAAAAAGAACCAGAATAAACATGTCTGTGTTTCTCCTATGTAACATTGTCATTTTCTCGAACATGTAATTTCCTGTTGCCTTGAGGTTTTGTATATAAAGGAGAGTGTTCTATAATAAATTGACTCAATTGCTTTCATACTGACTTTGAGTTCACAACCTTCCCTACGGCCCGTCACAGTAGGCTCACAGCCATTAAATTATCAGGCACTTGACTTTTCCCTCTCTTTCCCAGGTCAGCCACAAGATATAAGCCAGATATGAGAACAAGGGTTTCTCACAGAGAGGACAAAGTACCCATAGGGAAGAGGACACTTGGTCATGATTGGCCAACACCCAGAAAAGGAAGGTGTCGTCATGGATGTCAGTGGACCTTAAGACATGAAGACCGCCCTATGAACTCAAAAATGACCAACCAAGAGGAAAAAGTGGATGGCCCAAAATCTCCCCTTCTCGGCCTAAGGCCTTCACCAATAAAAGAAGTCAGTTCCAGGCCGAGAGTGCTTGAAGAAGTTCCCACCCAAGAAAGCGAGAGAGAGAGAGGAACCAGAGTCTGCTCCCCCCAGGACACAAGCCATCCCAGCTCTCAAGGTTCGAACTCTGCATGAGTCGCCGGAAAACTCATGTGTAACTCAAGGGTCCACCCTTCCCCTGATAGTCAAACGGAGATAGTGACGTCCCAAGTACACCTGCTTTGATGAAACTAAGATAAGAACACTGACCTGTGAGAGTGAGAAAGTTAACAAGTGCAAAACTGAAGGGTTGCATTAATGGGAATTCTAGAGGAGTGTAGCTGGAATATAACTTCGGGAATAATTTTCTCTTTAATTCTGTGTCAACCATTCACACCCAACATCATTTTTTTATTTTTAAAGGAGTGTAAACCAAGATATCTTATGCTCAAGTGTTATAAATTGAAAGATTTTTCTTTTAATTTTAAAGTGCCAAGTGGGGGTTTTGATGTTGGGGCACATGGAAAATAGTCAAAGACAATAGTGAACATTATTTCTCTTTTTTTTTTTATATGGTCAACCTTGTACTTTTTTTTTACCATAATTATTCTTTTGCCATTTATGTTCTGTAGTTTTTCACTATATTGAGTGATTTTCAGAATGTAGAAATTAAGTGATGCTTTCTTTTTATTTTCTACATCTAATTGTGTTTTGATTATTGCTGGAGAGAATTAAACTTAATGCTTTGTCTTTTCACTTTTGACTTCCATCATTCTGATTTATTAACTATAAACTCGGAAAAATTCCCAGTTTGAATTGTCATTGTATGTTTTTCTCCTTGAGAATCTTACAAACATTTTTCCTTTTTTTTTTTTTTGTGAAATAAATTTAGTTAGGTACTAGATTTTTATAACAGAGTTTTTTTGTCCGCGATTAGACTAAGGAACCAGGCAGACTGTCCTTGCATGTAACAAACCCCGCATGTAACAAACCCCATATTTTCCTTAAGAGGTGCAGCTCCAAAGTAAAAATAATGAACCCAGGAAAAGTGAACAGTTAATAGCATAAAAGGGTTCAGTCCTTTTAAAGAACATTATAGTGTCAATTTTACGATCTGGTTGATACGACGATACAGTGTCAAGTAGAGAGTTTGATTGATACTCTATTTAAAGAGCGTAATCTACAAGTTACGTCACAATATATATATACATAAATATATATATATATATATATATATATATATATATATATATATATATACACATATATATGTGTGTATATATATACATACATTATACATATATATATATATATATACATTATACACACATACACACACACACACACACACATATATATATATATATATATATATATATATATATTATTACTTGCTAAGCTAGAACCCTAGTTGGAAAGGCAGGATGCTATAAGCCCAAGGGCTCCAAGAGGGAAAATAGCCCAGTGAGGAAAAGAAATGGGGAAATAAACAACAAGAGAAGTTTAAAAACAATATTATAATTAAAATAAATCTTTCATATATAAACTATGAAACCTTAAAAATAACAAGTTTATAAAACCGTCAAAATAACAAGAGGAAGAGACAAGATAGAATAGTGTGCCAGAGTGTGCGTACCTCAAGCAAGAGATCTCTAACCCAAGACAAAGACAATAAACGATCCAGCTACACTGCAGTCAATTCTTTTTTTCAATGAGGGGCATTTGCACGGACTCGCAGGGGTGCCTTTTAAGCCCGGAAAAGTTTCCTGCTAGCTGATTGGTTGGACAAAATAATTCTAACCAATCAGCTAGCAGGAAACTTTTCCCAGCTAAAAGGGCACCCCTTCGAGTCGGTGCAAATGCACCTCATTAAGAAAAAATGCGTATACTTAAGTGGGCAACAGATTGCTGCAAATGTCGAAATAAAAAAAAAAAAAAAAAAAAAAAATAAGCATTCCAAATGTTATGAAAATTTATCTTGTTGAAACAAATGATGTTGAAGATTCATAAAGTGAAGATATTGTATAAGGTATAAAATTATACAGAACCACTAAAATCTGATTATACCTTTTTCCTTTCTATTTTGGCCGATCGCCCCTGCCACTTAAGCAATTAAGAAAAGATTGGACATTTTCTGGTCAATTTAAACCAAAATTGACGATTTCCCGATTTGGTCAGAAACTCCCATTTTGACCTATTTCGGGCTTTATCCGTAACATCGTTTAGAATCCATTCTAGCAATTTTTTGTCAGTAAGGATAGATTTCATATAGCTTTCCAGCACAGGAAATTCTGAAAGTTAGCCATGAATTTAAATCACCTCCGAAAAGTGAGCAATGGTCTAAAAAATAATGTCAACTCGATTTGAAATTCGTTTCAGGCTTTTCACTGTTCTTAACTAGAAAAAAAGAAATAAAGCTTTGCAGGGATCTATATAAGGTGATTTGGTCACTTTAAAACAAAGAAAAAATTAAATTAAAGTATAGTTTCTTAAAATCCATAAACGTACGAACTCTTCACCAAATTATTGAGCGTTACTAGTTGATTTTGAGAGAGAGAGAGAGAGAGAGAGAGAGAGAGAGAGAGAGAGAGAGAGAGAGAGAGATTTCCTCCGCATCCATTTTCCAATGAAGAAGCATTTCCATCCGGAATGCAGTTTCAGGTAATCTCCATAAATTTTTCCTCTGACAAACATATACAAGCAGAGTAATACACTTAGCATGCAAACATGCACCTCAAACCTGAGGGGAAGGGAAGGTCTTAATGTGTCTACGCTAACACCATTTAAGCAAGTGCCGCAGTAACGCTGAAGCCCTGCAACGCCATATCGAGGCTTCGTCTGTGACAACCAGCCAAGCAAATGCGGACACATTGCCAGCTTACATGTGAACATGACGATATTACCCCACGAGCAAGTGACGATCCAAGGAATGAAATGTGTTCCTGATTCCGACTCGTGTTCAGAGGATTTAACGATTCTCTCTCTCTCTCTCTCTCTCTCTCTCTCTCTCTCTCTCTCTCTCTCTCTCTCTCTCTCTCTCTCTCTCTCTCTCATATATATAAAAGATGTAGTATTGAGTGAATTTTAAGGATATTTCATTTTTTTCATTCTCCTATTTTAATTCAAGCTATTAATGACTACAAAAATTGAGGTATTTTCGGTATCGATGATTAGTTACAGCGCTGCTTGTTAGCATAATAAATCGATAGATTATTTCCCTCCATGAAAATATACTCTCAAAATACCATAGAGAAATTGCATCCTTATTCATATCAATATTGACAAGGAAGAATAATTACTTTGTTGCATACAATTACACCCAGGTCATACCAAAATCTGTATTAACCTACAGCCCAAAAATTGCAAATTGAAACCATTACCCAACCCTAGCTAGGTAGGTAGTGGAATTCCAAAAAGCAATCAGGAGGGAAAGGGTATGACCTCTGGCGCAATCAAAATCTATTGTAAAGAACCAGACCTTTCAAAAGCCGCTGGATGAATGAGGCAGCATTTCAATTTCCCTCAATCTGAATGAAAAGAAAATTACTTTCGTTTCTCGAGGGTCGCAAATGTCCGCGTTGCAAGGTTTGTGCTCTGCAATTAGACTGCTGATCCGTAGAATTTCCCTGTTCCAGGGCTATTCTGGAAAGGCACCGAGCATCAAGGGTCATGCACTGGAGACCATCGGATGGATGTGGAGGGTGATGCAACGATACAAATATAATGATACAGAAATTTCCTTTTATCAGTCAGATCAAAAAGGGGTGATATGATTGAACAGCTTCACGAGGACGATAGGAAATAGATGGAAAGTAAATAATATTTGATACAATGAAATGAATCGAGAGAGAGAGAGAGAGAGAGAGAGAGAGAGAGAGAGAGAGAGAGAGAGAGAGAGAGAGAGAGAGAGAGAGAGACTGTGTTATCCATGTATTTCTGCTAGAGGGGATAGCCAAAGACGTAAAATTAAATGTTCTATGTAACTGCTTTACAATTAAGGAAAGTCTCTCTTCCTTGGAAACAAACTGAAACTCCTTGTAAACAGACAATTACAATATAATTTCTTTTGATTTTTATTCATATTGTTCGTAATTACACTCAATAATGTCTGATTTTTTTAATGAATCTATTATTTTCCTTTAGCTTGAAAGAATCATTTGAATTATAAATTTAGATGGTGGGTAGATAGACAGAGCTTCCGCTAATCACGTTTAGCTTCAATAAAATCGACGGCATTTAAGGTCACCTTTTAGGAATCAGACTACAATCCCGTATTGCTTGCCTTGCCCGACCCTTTGTAAATGGTATAAACCGAATTAAGCTGAAGTGCTTTTAATCCCTTCCTTCCCATTAATTTCCTATATTCTCATCGTAACTATAGTCCATTTCTTTTAGCGATGCAGATTTGCACCGACTCGCAGCGGTGCCCTTTTAGCACGGAAAAGTTTCCTGATCGCTGATTGGTTAGAATTATCTTGTCCAACCAATCAGCGATCAGGAAACTTTTCCAAGCTAAAAGGACAGCTGCGAGTCGGTGCAAATCTGCATCGCTAAAAGAAATGGACTATAGATTTCCAAACTCGCCAATTATACATCGTTCAAAATTTCAGTTCTCGGAAAAGATTTGAATCTTTGGATATAACCGATGAATGTCTCGAAAAGATTAGTTACATTAATTAAAATAAATTAGCAGCTTTAGTATATGTGATGTACCTACAATCGAAAATGAGCCAAAGACCATGAAACTATTAAAAAATAAAAAAAATAAAAAAAAAATAGGCGGGGGGGGGGGGGGAGAAAGCACACCATTTCCGTTAGCAGTAATAAGGTCTTGAATATTTCGATGCCTATAGAATATTTCATTGCACTTTTGTCTATAATTTTCATGAAAAAGCAATCGATCAAAGAATGAATAAAAAAAGTAAGTCCTATTTTCCCCTGTTGGAGCCCTTGGGCTGATAGCATCCTGCTTTTCCAAATAGGGTTGCAACTTAGCTAGTAATAATAATAATAATAATAATAATAATAATGATAATAATAATAATAATAATAATAATAATAATAATAATAATAATAGAGACAAACGGAGACATTCACAAGCTATACTGCTCATGACTGCTGTGTGATGTTGAGATTAGTATTCAGAAAACAAGGCTCCCACTCCTTTGTACCTAACCCGCCTCAAAATCCAAAATAATACGCAGAGAAAGCGTCATAAACTCCTTAAATCCCTTATCATTAGACACGATTTTTTCTACCACAATAAAAGAAATGGGTTGCTCAAGTAAAAAAAAAAAATCTTTTAGGGCTCAAGAAAAGAAAACGATTTGATACATGTCTCGCTCAAGTTACGAACAGCACATAATCATCCTGATAAAATATACCAGCTCTTGAATGTTAATAGGCGGCATAAACCACAAGGCTTAATCGTTAAGCTTATGATAAAGCCTTGCTAAGTTTCTTTGCCGACGTCGTAAAATGCGGCAGTCTAATAAACGAGTCTGACTCCGTGCAGTATTTCCTCTTATCCTGACAGAGTGAGCGGAAAGGGGGATATGCTCGGAAATGACACTTTATTTCTTCAGGAAATAAGATATATTTTTCTAACAAATAAAGTTTTCATTTTCTATTTATTATTTTTTTATTTCCAAATTTTATTAAAGAATAATGAAACAACAATATTTTGCAAGACCCATATAACGATAGAGGTAAAATTAAAACATTCCCATGTAATCTTACAACTTTAAAAAGGAAATTTCATACTGCATATTCCATTGATAAGAAATTTATATTTTGCTCAATGTTCTCTTTCTAATGGGATTCTTCAGAAAGCATAGTCGTAAAGTTGTTAATGAAAAATACGTCAGATTTCCCTAGTAGAGAGAGAGAGAGAGAGAGAGAGAGAGAGAGAGAGAGAGAGAGAGAGAGAGAGAGAGAGAGAGAGAGATAGCTTACCCAACTAGGTGAAGACCCAGAGCTCATCACACTGAATGCATATATATGTATCTACATATGTATGTATGTACAGTATATATACAGTATATATGCACACACACATTATATATATATATATATATATATATATATATATATATATATATATATATATATATATATATATATATATATATATATATATTATACATGCATATAATGTGTATATGCATTCCTAACGGTCAAAACTTATTCATAAATGCACAATTAAAAATGCCTTTAAAAAGTAATTCAAGGCATGTTTAATTGATAATCGACATAACACACTAGCAATATTTCATTAACTTACATTCTAGAGTCTAGACCAATCTAAGAGCCAACGGACCAGCAAGATAAGATAAGCTATTTGAGTTACAAATCACTAAGTAGCTACTAATTGATTTGCAACGGATGGATTGTTTCTTAAATATGTGCTACTGTCACAACAAAAGTAGTCAAGTGACAAAAAACTTTTACATACTGTGCTCTAATTAAGACAACAAATTATATACCGTGCTTTGAAGAAAAGGTGTCAATAAAGGGAGACAAGAAACTTTATTTACCAATTACTTCAGTACTCTAGAAGTTTTATTCCAGCTGTGACCAAGTTGTGGAATGATCTTCCTAATCGGGTGGTTGAATCAGTAGAACTTCAAAAGTTCAAAGTTGGAGCAAATGCTTTTTTGTTGACCAGGTGGACATAGTCTTTTTATAGTTTATTTATGACATATTTGTTTTTGATGTTGTTGATAGTTTATTATATGACATGTCTGTTTAGACGTTGTTTCTTATTTTAGAATGATTTATTGTTAATTTGTTCTCTTCATTTATTTATTTCCTTATTTCCTTTCCTCACTGGGCTATTTTTCCCTGTTGGAGCCCCTGGGCTTATAGCATCTTGCTTTTCCAACTAAGGTTGTAGCTTGGATAGTAATAATAATAATAATAATAATACTTTCCAACCAGTACATGGCAAATTATGCAACAAAATTTTTAATTACTACAACATACACCCTTTCGCCCACACAACACACTTTTCATCTCCAACCATTATTCTATGGAGAAAAAAAAATTGTTTATGAGACGTGGCCCTGAACAAACAAGAGCAAAACCCAGACTCATGACCTTCAATGTCAGGATACCAGAAAACTCCAAATCAATCAATCAATCAATCATAAATCATGATCTTCGATAACATCATAAAACGAGGCCAATCGCGTGAGTCAGAAGACAAACAGGATGCGCAGCATCGCGTTTCCTCGGGATGCACATCTAGATGGTACGAAAACAAGGGATCCTTCTTAACTCTGTTGAGTCAGCAATGACTATGTGCAAAGACTATCAAATCATTAATTACTGGTGATTAGTGTAACGAAGATCATTCATTACTGGTACTCAGAGGTGCATCAATCATATCACAGTACACATCATCAACTGGCAATGTTGAACCGACATCGTTTCTTCTATATTCTATTTATAAATTAAGTATTCGAATGTATTTTGGCTTATGACAGTACTCGTGAGTAACAAGAATATGAGGATTATAATTGCAGATTTACAATAAACAAGCATCTAGATCTGGCAAGTTAAATCAATTATTTTCACTCTTCATTAACTCTTCGTTACTTTCTATGCTTTAAAAGTTTGCTATTTCATCGCCATGTCAAATAGGCGACGCTTAAAAACAAAATAATAAAAATATCTCATAACGCGACAGTATTGACTTTCAATAAAAAGAATATCCATAATATGGAATGAACAACAGGAAACTAAGAAATTCACTAATTAACTACACTCTTTTCAAAAGGGGGGGGGGGTCATATTGGTGAAAATAATCGGGCTCCGTGCGGTTTAAAAAAAAAAAAATATTTTAACATACTTTTTTAAATCGTTGCCTGATTTGTAGCTGGCTTTGAGTTCTATCTTTTAATCTATAAATATTGCCACTAGCTTCAAAGCACTAAAAGGCTGAACGTAAAACAATGCTTTGCATTTTAGTATAATGTTATAAACTAATCGATCTATACAGGCGACTTTAATGTCTTCTGCATAAACGTACAAGAATTTATAGATTAAGACTCAATACACTAAGATAAATCAAACAAATCGCCCATTAAGTAAGTTATCTGGAATTTTATGAAGTATTTAGTTCCTTTTCTTGAAAAAAGCAACCATCTTTACTGCAATACAATGGTAAAAACTGCATTAGTATAAGTTTGAAAGACGATAAGTCGTCGCAGAGAGAGGGAGAGAGAGAGAGAGAGAGAGAGAGAGAGAGAGAGAGAGAGAGAGAGAGAGAGAGATTTGAAAATCTGAAAACTATAAACTAGCTTCTTTTAAAAAAAACGGTGTAAATATAGGATAATTTCGAAAATAAAAAGCACCTTAATAATGATAAGTCGAAAACTTTCCCCTATTAACTCAGAACTAGAACTCCTCATAAATACGCATATATATATATATATATATATATATATATATATATATATATATATATATATATATATATATATATATATATATATACAGTATATATATATATATATATATATATATATATATGTATGTATGTATATACATATATATATCATTAACGTAACTAATGGTTTTAAAGCCAAGCCATTCACACATACACATAAACACACTCACAAACACATACATACTATCATGATTATTTTCTTTATCAACTACAGAACAATTCCTCTTGGAAGGGGCGGATCAAACCAGTTAAATGAACTTCCTTAGGGGTAAAGTTGCTACCCCAACAACCTTGACCTGGAACTCCAGCACATTATAGTGCCCATCTTTTCAGTTGAGAATACAACCCCATCTCTTTAAGGTGGTTGGGCCAACGGAGCAAGATGCAGTTTCCGGGGGATCCGACTAAGCAACATCAAACTATATATAAGTAAATATACATATTACGCGCATGTGTGTGCGTGCACGCGCGCATATAGTATATGCGACCCATTAAAAATGACGGATATATATATATATATATATATATATATATATATATATATATATATATATATATATATATATTTATATCTATACACATATACATATGATATTATATACATACATGCATACATATGCACAATTAAATTTATATTATATATATATATATAAATATAAATAAAGATATATATATATATATATATATATATATATATATATATATTATATATATATATATGTATATATATGCAATCTGGCAGTAGGCCTAAGGGAAAAACTCGAACTTTGAATAAAGTATATGCAAGCATGCACACACATTTATTATTATTATTATTATATGTAGATGAATATATATATATATATATATATATATATATATATATACATATATATATATATATATATATATATATATATATATATATATATATATATATATATATATATATATATATATATATATGCAATCTGGCAGTAGGCCTAAGGGAAATACTCGGACTTTGAATAAAGTATATGCAAGCATACACACAAATTTATCATTATTATTATTATTATTATTATTATTATCATTATCATATAAATATGAATATATATATATATATATATATATATATATATATATATATATATATATATATATATATATATATATATATATATATATATATATATATATTTACAGTATATATATGTGCGTTACTTCCATACTTTCAAATATTAACCTGCCTAATTCAACATCTGTACAGCATTCTAAACTAACTTAATTCCATGTGAATATATTATGATAATAATAACAATAAAAATGATTTCCTCGATTTCTTCCGCTCGTTCAATTCTACAAATAATATCGTTTTCTTTTTCAATTACCTGATGATACAGACTTACATCGAAAATCAAAATGTAATAAAAATTCAATTTACAATTTCTTCTAAGAAGAGACGAGTATCAGTTTAATGTTACGAGGAAGACAATCTCCACGCAGCCCCCCCCCCCCTTCTCTCTCTCTCTCTCTCTCTCTCTCTCTCTCTCTCTCTCTCTCTCTCTCTCTCTCTCTCTCTCTCTCTCTAACAACATCTGGGGCATGACTAATAACAAAACAATAACATTTATCATATATAATCATTTCTATGGCTTCGACCAGGATGCCACCAATAAAAGCTATCATCTAAACTTCTATAGATATTTGCTAAATGGCTTTCAATAACCTTCAAGCGTCTATATCGCTTTTCTAGGAATCCACTTCCTCATAACCTGCTGCAGCTCCTAATATAGCTAACAGGATATTGAAATGATTTTCTTCTTGTGATATACTCGTTTCTTAAACATTCATAAAGAATGATCAACAATATAAGACATGATATAACTGCTTAACGTAAACTTACGCGCGCGCACACATTATACACACACACACACACACATATATATATATATATATATACACACACAAATATATTATATATATTGTATAATATAAATTTATATATATAAATATATATATGTATATATATACATATATATATATATATATATATATATATATATATATATATATATATATATATATATATATACACACACCCAACTCAATATAATAAAAGGTAATATTACGTGAAACATAGGCGCCAGAAATACAGGTAAGTTTTCGCTTATGAAAATTTATCATCACACCCAAATATGCTTGATTAAAATGCGAGGTACATTACCAACTAATTGATTTATTCAATGTGATAGTTTCCGCTAATACCTAATTCACCGTCTAAACCATATTTATGATTTGATTTACTGAGTGTTCATTGTAATTTTTACCATATTTATGATTTGATTTAGTGTTCATTATATCTTTTAATTACTAAATTTGATGGATCAAATTTAGCATGCATATGTATATGTAAATGTATGTGTATATATATATATATATATATATATATATATATATATATATATATATATGTATACAGTACATATCATCACAAACTAAGCTGCAACCCTAGTTTAAAAACGCAGGATGCTATAGGACCAACTACGACCAAGGGCTCCAACGAAGAAAAATGGCCCAGTGAAGAAAGGAAATAAGGAAATAAGTAAGCTACAACAGAAGTAATGAACAATAAAAATAAATAATTTTAGGAACTGTATTAACATCAAAATAGATATTTCATATATAAACAGTAAAAAGAGACATGTCAGCCTGTTTAATATAAAAGCATTCGCTTCAAGCTTGAAATTTTGAAGTTACACCGATTCAACAACCTGATTAGGAAGATCATTCCACAACTTGGTCACAGCTGGAATAAAAACTTCTAGAATACTGTGTAGTACTGAGCCTTTTTGATGGAGAGGGCATGACTAATAGAATTAACTGCATACCTAGAATTACGAATAATGAATGCAAAAGATGGTTAGAAATATGAAAAATCTTATGCAAAACGCATAAGGTACAAACTTAACAACAATATAGGGCTAAAAGGTGGGTACAGCTACAATACATAAGATGTCCTGAATTTACTATCTGTTAATGATATAAGCCATTTGATAGTTATGGGCCTTTGAAATTCGGCGACCTTGAAAATTCCTCCACTCTTGAACTTTGAACCTACCAATTTTCAAAACTATGCACTTTCACTACCTTAATAAATGAGGTATTTTGGCCTTGTTTTGAAAGAATTTTAGCAAAAAATCAATTGACCTTTTGGGTCACTATGACCTTGACGTAAATCCTACGGGGTCCAAATTTTAATGGGTAATATTGTATGGAATAGCGCATGTCTATTGAATATTTCAAATAAATCGGTCCCGTAGTTTTCTGTAAATTTGCCAAGAAAAAACAAACAAACACTAAAAGAAATCTACCACAAACAATACCCCCGCCCACCTCGATGGGGCCGGGGTAACAATAACTTTCACCCATAAAAATAAATATAAAATTTATTCCGCGTCTAGTTTTGTTGACGCCCAAATCTCTTCCCATTCCAGCTCCTTCTTGAATTTAAGTTTTGCTCTGGGGAACGTTAACGCCATCATTGTTTCTTCTATGCGTATTACTGTCATCGTTACTAGTGCCTCAGATGCTATTACTGGTTATGTCCGCACCACTTGGGTCAAGATGGGGATTTTTAATGAAAGAAATTCCCTTGCCTCCAAGGCTATTCTCGTGCTGTAAAATTTACCAATGTGCAAAGGATAAACTATTTTTTCATTTATTCTAAAAACTGTTTTCTTACTTCTCTTAAATATGTCATAACTTTATATTGTCTTTTGTTAAATCATCTATAAAGTAACTTATTGTTATAATACATACTATCATGCAAGTAAACTTTCAGTAAATGAAAGTTGCCTTGGCTGTAATGGCAGTATAACGTGCCAGATGAGGTTAAGATACCAAGGCGATTTTCTTGTAAAGGCCAATTGACAGTTCCGGGATGGAAGCTACTCAAAGTCATTAAGTCTCCCATTTAATCT